>NC_051156.1:140345320-140379281 GCF_013339745.2 Dermacentor silvarum
CACGCGCGCGCGCGCGCGCGCAACAGGGCTCTGCACTCGAAATCGGAGTTTAGCGTAAATCACAGGAGCATTAGGCGATTTTCTGCTCCATCTCATTCTGCGCAAATGCTACGTTACCGCGCCGCCACTCTCTCTCTTCCCCCCCCCAACCCCCCCCCCCACCCCCCTTGAAATTCCTGTGTGTTGCCAACGAAGCTCACCAGAGCGTATTTCCATGCGTCACACGGTGGAGGAGCCAGTGTTCTAGATTGGCTAACGCCATTCTGATCGCCGTAATCGCAATCGTTGCGGAGGCTGCAACGTCGGTTAGCCGCGGTTCGGTGCGTGTGACATCGGACCCGATAACTTCGGCCGCGCGGCGTGGAGACACGTTAGCTCCCGAGGGCGTTGACAGATAACCCGCTCGCCACTCGACCGCTGGAGACCATCTGTCGCGTGAAACTGGCCGAAACAAGATACCTTCACCACAACAGTCGCGAGCGCTGTGGCAAAAAAAATTAAAAAAAAACATCTTGCTTGACGATGCTAAAGTTGGGATCTCTTTGTTTGGCGATCGGTCCGGCTGTCTAACGAGCCGTTTATGAACCAAACTAATAGCAAATTAGCAGCCTACGTCAAACGAAGCTGCGGGCTGACAGAGTGGGGTTTTCTGGGAGTGACTTCGCGCAGTGCATGGCTTAGAGAGGATATATTATAGCATGCCTCTATCCTTTGGATGGAATGCCGGCCGCGGAAGTCGGATTTAAGAAAAACACTCAGTACTTGGGTAATTAGGTTCATGTTGAATAATGCCAGGTAGCAAAACTGGATTAGTGTGCTTGCTGTGCTAAGATTATATATGGCCAATAATTAGGTGACCAAGAGACTCTTCCCGACGACGTCCTTTGTAGCCCACGGTGCATCCTTTGGGCGTTACACCATGCCGGTTTTCACGAACTATAGTCATCGGCTGAGCTGGAACGCGTGTTGGAAGCTTCGCAGGAGTACGCAGCTTGTCGCTAACTGGTAAGCTTAAGAAGCATCTCCACCTCGAATGAAGTCCAACTGCAGAGACAAAACGTCCGCTATCGTTCGAAGCCGAGCTCACCATACAGTTCGCTCAGTGGCTGCCGATCCGCAAACTCGCATTGTTTTAAAGTTTCGAAGATAAGGCAGGCACACCACGCACGGGCAGGCGGATAAGTGCGCATCACAAAACGGTGGCCCTAATCTACGCGATTTTCCACAGGCCGCACCCACCCGAGTTCATTTCTCGCAGACTCATTCGGCACGACGAGCGAAACAGAACAAAGAAAAAACGCATTCGGTCCTTTCTGAAACGGGAGTACAGGCGGCAGGAGTCAGTTTTCAAGAGAACTCTCTCCCTCCTATTTCCTTGCAGCCGTGACGCCGCTCTATCGCGACGCTTTCGCGTTGGCCTCGCAGCCCCCGCTAATGCGAGCCGCGTGAAAGCCACTGATGAGCTTTTCGCGTCCTCAGGCGCCTCCGCCACGCATTCCAACGGCCGCGAGCACATCCTTTACAGCAGTGAGAGGCGTGGCACGCCACACGCGAACGCAACATGAGCGTGGAACGCTCTCGGATTTCGTTTCAATACAGTCGGCACACCCCCGAAGCGCTTTTAATCGCTCTTCTTTTCGCTGGAGAATCGTTCTGCAGATCGCGATTCTTGCATCATGCTGTGCTGTATAAAAAAAAAAAAGAAAGAACGACGTACAACCTAAAGTAGATACTTGAAACGGAAGTATTATTTTCACTCAAATGTAAACTGCAAGAGCTGGTCTTCCTTTAATTATGTTGTTCTACGCGACGCTTAACAGAACCTATACTTATCCCTCTACGAACATTTCCTGGCTTATCGAACTCCATTTGGCGTGTTTGCGATCGAATCGTCATGTCCACAGGGCGGAACCGTGGCTTAGTTGAGCACAGCGCCGCAAAAGGAAACTTCTCAAAGCTAGCTCCAACGCGCAAGGACGACGATATACCCCGCGGTTAATATTTTCACTCTCTCGTTCTAATCGTTCCCACTTTCTTTTCCTTGCAAATTATAGATACAATAACTCCGCATGTGATTATCTGCATATAAGCGAAGAGAGGTAAGCGAGGCATTGCGGCGACCGCTTGCCGTGAATAATTAGGGACACGAATAATTAATTCGCTCCCGCCGCCGTGATTCCCCATCTACACGCCTTAATCTGCACCCAGTGAGCACGCGCTACACAGCTGCACGCACGCACAAACATACGCGCACACGCAAACGCAGAGAGAGAGAGAGACCCACACACGCCACTTCAAGGTGCCCTTTCACAATTTTTCACCTGGAGCCCCCCATCCTCGTTAATTTTCTGTTCTGCGCGCCAGGGTTAAATGCTAAATGATTCTGCGGGCGGAAGCCAACGCTATTAGATATTCATGAGACACCGCGCTAGCGATACACCCGCGCCGAGGTGCACCGCACGAATGACAGACGGTGACCACGAGCGCATGCGTACAAAAAAACAAGCGCTGTATATAAAGCAAGCTAAGCACAAGCCAAGTAAAGAGAGTGATGCGGCAGTTTGAATACTTTCGAGCTGCCGCGTGTGCAGGAACTCCCTTAAATTCAGTCGTTATTGCGGACGTCATTGAGAAAGCTTCATCAAGCAAACTGAGCATGAACAGATTTGTTTGCTTTTTTACGAGCAGTAGTGAAACTCAGTTTCATCACAATCTCACATCCTAATAAAAAAAATACGCTAAAAATGTGGTTTTACGTGCCAAAAAACACGAACTGATCATGAGTCACGCAGTAGTGGGGGATTCCGGATTAATTTTGACCATCAGGGTATTTTTAACGTGCACCCAACGCACGCGACACGGGCGTTCTTGCATTGCGCCCCCATCGAAATGCGGTCGCCGCGACCGGGATTCGATGCGCCGACCTCCTGCTTAGCAGTGCTACACCATAGCCGCTTAGCCACCGCGGCGGGTACTAGCCTGTTCAATGCTAAAACAAGAAAATGCGTCGAAGCCAAAAGGCTAATGACAGCGAACGTCGCACTTAGCACTGACGGCTGAATTGTTCGCACCGTCCAGTAAGGCAGAGATGAAGGTGTTCTCGTTTTCTCCTTCGCGGGACTATACATGCAACCCGGCTGGTCGCTCGAGCAACGTAGGCGTATGTATTCGCTGCTATGCAATCGGTTCTTCACGTGCGCTAGAGATAAACCAACCGCGGCGAATGCGGCCGCTGACGTAACGCAAAAAGAGATAGATCCTACCTGGGGCGTTATTGTGTTCCGCCATATTGTGAAATCCCATCAGAGACGCCGTAGCAGCCCCGTGGGCCAATCGGAGATGACAATATGGCGGAATTTGACTTTGTCCAGAATAGCACCCCAGTTCCACAGCACTATAGCGCCCGCCACCGCGGTATAGCTGAATGACTACAGAGTGCTCCGCACGGCCCATTTGCTAAGTTGCGAGTTCGCTTGCCAGCCGCGACGAACACATTCCGATGAGAACGGTATGGCGAGTGTTACCGAGCAACAAGTTACAAGGTAAGCAAAACCAAAGGTGGCCAAAACTAATCCGGAGCACACTATATAGGGCGTCCCTCTTAGCTTCTGTGATGCCGCCAACACATACTAAGGGTCAACAGCTTCTCGGTATACGCTTGTTCCGAGTCACAAGAATCTCTCTACACCTTCAAAGTGATTTGTGGAATCACGGTCGCGCAAGCTCTGGAAGAGATCACACGCGAATCAACCCCCTTAGAAATCCAAATCCCACTGTATGTATACTGTCCCAAGTATTATGCCAACCTGTTTTGATCTCGGCGGGAAAGATGGCGACAATACTGCCTTTCGTTATGTCACTGTCCCGTGTTTCATGCCGACCACGAACAAACATACCCAATAGCCGTTTAAATAAATAAATAAATAAATAAATAAATAAATAAATAAATAAATAAATAAATAAATAAATAAATAAATAATAAATAAATAAATAAATAAATAAACAAGCAAACAAGCAAGCAAGCAAGCAAACAAACAAACAAACAAACAAACAAACAAACAAACAAACAAACAAACAAATATTTGCCACGGCTCTAAAATGGCGACCTCCACAGCCTGCTCCGCAAGAAAGAATGCCCCGGAACTTTGGCGCAGACTGCCGCTCTTCCTCTTTTAACGAACTGCCGCCACCGCTGCCGTTGCACGCGTGGCGCTCTGACACGTGGCCGCATTTCCTCGCCATCTTCGACCGCGCTTTCTCTCAACCAAGTGCGCTACTGAGGACGCGCACGTGTGACCCCTTGGCAGGAACGCGTCAGCGGCGGAGGCAGCGACTCGGCATATATCCACTCGGCACAAAAGAGGGAATACATTACGGCCGACAGTTGCACCGGCAACCAGACGCCGCCCTGCACGAGGGAACCCCGGTGTTTGCGCTCCGCTTCCCGAAATCCCATTAGTGCGACGACAGGCGAAGCACGAGCGCTCACCTCCGCCCACCTACCCCCCCCCCTTTCCTTCCTTCCTTCCCTCCCTCCCTCCCTCCTCCTCCTTTTCTCGTCTAGTGTGTAGCTATTCTGCGATTCTCCGGGGCCGCTTAGCTCCTGGGCACACACAGATTCGTCGGGTTCGCTGCACCTGAGTGCACGCAAGCGTGCAGGCGTGCCCACTTTACAACGGACGACGTACTATACAGTATACGAAAGTGAAGCACCAGTCGCGATCGAGCTTGGGCAGAGAATGTTCGCAGCGCCCGTGCCTAAGATCAGCATTGCACAGTTTGTTTCGTACCGCCTGATCTCGCGTTACAGAGTAAGCTTCGGTTTCTATAGACAGTGCGAGAAAGGCGTCCCTGTTATTACGCGACATGGGACACACACTTATCCGGATTGAAAAGAAGATGAAGTCGGAAGCACGCCGGAAGTACGGCGACAAGTACAGCAGTAAGAAGCGTCACGTGCGATATTCAGAACTACTCGGGACATCACACGATCAACGACATCCATGTGGCGTTCAAAACGAATGAAGGAAAGAATTGATCAATTAATTATTAAATTAATTATTTAATTAATACAATCGAGCCCGGCTATATCGAATCTGAAGTAGATCACAATAAATTCGATATATAAGTAATTCGATTTATAAAATAAAAATTTTATACAGAAATTTTCAAGGGGATTTTACAGCTGTTCTATACAAACAATAATTCGTTATATATGGGTTCGATATATATACGGGTTCGACTTTAACAGGTGGATGGACAAGGCTGGCATTTAGTCTATGCCTGGGAACTAGTGGAATTCGAGTATGGGAACGGATGGAAGGACCGCGGTAAAGTTCTTTTCAACCAAAACGCCCTGGGCGTCGCCATAATGCTCTCTTGGCTGTACTAATTGCACGTGAACCCCCTCGAAAAAGCACTGCAGACGCGGCCGCGCGTGCCTTTGTAGTCCCGCGACACAGTCCAGAGAGGAGGTTCTAACCCTCCCCGATGAATACGTCTACAGACGGCGGTTAGTCAGCGGCCTACGTCCGAACAGCGAACAGGGCTCTTCGGCGAACGCCAGAAGCGAGTAGTGCACACAGCACGCTTGTCGAGTACGTTCTGTTGCTCGGATGGAGACGTTGTTGCCTCGCATCATCGTCTTGCGTCTCTTTATGAGCCCGACACTCCCAGAATTAACAGCTGTCTGGCAGTGTGTTGTGTGGCTGTCGGGGCGCTGAGAGGTGAACTGCGTCGGAGTGTTCTTGGCCAATAATTCGGAAAAAAGTTCTCACGCTGGAAGTGCTTCCAAAATCCCAGACAATCATGGCGTCGGACAATATAGCTAAAGTGGTCGCTCAATAGCAAAACGGCATTTACTAAAGAAAATCTTTGTGGATTCGGTCCCTTATCTTCCCCTCTATAGCACTGCTGACCAACGTTCCAGCAGCTCGTGCCATGCCGTAATGCCAGTCAGCAATTTCCTGCCTTCCTATTCATTGTATAGTTTAATAATCAACCATCTAATACTTCTACTATCAAGGTAGTACAGAGAAATACAACTGCGCACGCGAACGACATCAATCTAGACGATCTGCCGCAGTTTTTCATTTCATCAGTGTGAAAAACGTTTATTTTTTTTCTTCTGGTCAATTCAAAGCGGGTTCGCGCTTTTTTTTTTTTTTTTTTTCAATGGTCCTCATTTCCGATCGACTCGCTCCGCGATGTACCACTTTCTTTTTTCCTTTCCCCGACTAAGCAACAGATTCAAACGGATGTTCTAAAGTGCGTCCGATTCCGCCGCCTGCGCGTGACAACTGCCGCTGCGATCCTGCGCGCAGCAATGCTTTATCCTCCGGAAGGTTCGCGTTCTCGTAATCCGCGCGCGATACAAGCGCTCAAGGATACAGCCTCTCCACGGCGACGAGAGGAATACTCGTCGAGTGGAATGCGACACTCCATGCACGCAGCCCATGGAGTGTGACGAACTCAAAACAGATAACGGAAACCAAAAAATTAAAACTGTACTAGCATACATTGATGAAGGAAACCAACGGTTTGCTCGCAGTCGTCTTCAGTTGGACTATTTGTTGAAGTGCAATTAGTTAGCTAATAAAGTGTATCTATAGGCACAATTTGAAATATTCGTTTTACGGCATAAGTCGTATTTGAAAAGTTGTAGGAGCGCGACGCATATGGAAAACAAAAATGACGTGACCGCGTTCCTGCGCGCTATCTCATTCTCCTCATTCACCTAAGGTGTGCCACTTCGTTCTTAAACTACAGTTCTCAGGTTACGATAAAACACCCGCAATACGTGCCCGGCGATGCTGCGTTGGAAGTTCAGACGCGCTGCTTCGGTGGCCGCCTGGGCCCGACACGCCACGCGAAGGGCAAAGCTCTACACTGCGCCTCGAACTCGGCGCCCGTACCCTGCGAGCGGCACAACTTGGCCAGCGGAGCGTGTAACGAGAAGGCTTCGAAAGCCACGGAGCAGAGCGTCGCCCTCCCGGCGGCGCGGCCTCTTAGCTGCGCATACGCGCGCGCACGCACGAGCACACATGCACGCGCGGGCGCACGGTGCAGCAGCCGGCTGGCCGGAAAGCGCAGCTAATAAACAAACGGGCAGGGCATGCATAAAGACGCCCGCGGAAATTGGATGGCGCGCGGTGGCCCACCTTTGGACGCACTGCAGCAGAGTTCTAAGCTCGACCGACCGGGCAGTTTACTTTCTTTCTCCGAGCGACCGACGAAGTTTCGCGCATCGTCGGGCTCTTGCAACCCACATAAAAGAAAAAAAAAAGGAAGGGTTCTACTTCGCTGCTGTCAGTCTTGCGTGCATTAAGAGGACTGACAGCCTTTGACGTAGACCACTCAACTCTGTGCGGTGCAACTCTCAACTTACGGCGCTTCGTGCACACTGTATATACGGCTTTTGACACCACGTGTGGGTCCGATAAAACTGAGTAGTCGAATGTCACTGCATGGAACCACCGTTTCGAAAAAGGGGGACTTATCTTTCGTCAAAGCCGTCGTACATTTTGCACAAGCGAGATCACAATCAAATTTAGAAAGTAGAGCACTGGATATCAGCTGCGAAGGATGCAAGGAGTATATATAGATAACGCTAATCAAGGACCATAAGCGTTGACAATAAAAAAAAAAAGAAGAAAGCGTGATGTGGGGACTTGAAAAAAGGAGTGGGCGCGATTGCATATACGAAACGCTAGCAACCTTGCAAGTACGAAGCAGTCGACTGCGACACGTTTCCTCATACGCGCAGGCCTACCCCTCTTAAGGCTGCTTCGGGCCTCGTATACGTAATGAATATTCAATATAAGCTGTACATGCGGATTAAGGAAGCATCAATATGATCTTGTACGCTATTGTGTACGACTTCATAAAATAACATCAAACATTTCTCTTAAAGAAACGAGAAATTGATTGATTGATTGATTGATTGATTGATTCATTCATTCATTCATTCATTCATTCATTCATTCATTCGTTCACTGACTGCCTCCCACTCTCATGTAATTATGGTCATTATGCAGGTACCCTTCGTATTAATTTCTACTATGGTGTTCTTTAATGCGAGAAGGCTTACGTTAAACAGACGTACTATCTGTCGTACAGGTTCCCAAGTAGGCCAAAGCAGCCACACCTGACACAACTGAGGCCACCCTGCTGCGCTGCGGCACCAGCGCTAGGCTAAACTGACCGTGTCTCGAGATGTCTATGCCTCCGTGTACGCAGATAGCTGATCAGCGCCCGCCAACACGACGTTGTCACACGAATTCATACATTGCTCGGCCTCGGGTGTTTGGCAAGGTTGATCCAAATGGTCGCGAAGCTTCGGGCGAAAAGCGGTCCAGAACGAATTGTCACCGGCATCTGCAAGGGTGGTTATGGGAGCAGCGATTGAAGCCCGACTATGTTTGGAGGGAATAAGCACTGGGAAAGAAAAAAAGCGCTTTTTAATTAAAGCGATACACAGTTAGATTCATTCAACGAAAATAAAGTTCCTAATAAATTTTATATACGCAAGGCGAGAAAAGAACAGCTCTATTTTACTTGATCATTATCAATAAAAACTTTTTTTCAGCGCCCACCGTAAGAGCACCAACCAATAGCGGCGGGCGTTGACGCCGCGCTATCACTTGCAATGCAATGCAGCTCTTGAAGTGGGCTGAAAGAGGCACTCATAAAGTTCACCTGTTACAATACGCCCCCCTGAAATGTTGTGTTGCTTTGCTTGTCGACGTTTGTCTGAATTTGGTGACGCGTGTAGTTTCATTGTTTCTTAACCTGTTCTGTCAAAAGTAGTGAGTTGCAACCGCAGATAATTGTTCACTTTAGTTGTTTTCCTGGGACAGTGCTGGCCGACGGGCTTGGCGTCCGACGAAAGAACGAGCACTCTATATATACGCCCTAAGCGTTCGTCGGCCATCCAAACAAAGTATCTTATGCGCAAGGGTGCGGTTTCGACACCCGTATGGCTGAACTTTTCCTGCATCGGTTTCCGCGCTGAAAGCTCGAAACGCCCATTCACGTCGAATGGCGAGGCATTTGAATATACAGCTCTAATGGCAGGCCCCCGAAAACAAAATTCGCGCCTTTGAGAACAAAATGACGTCACTTCTGTTTTTAACGGATACGGCGTCACATATTTTTTTCTTCCGCCGGAAGTAGTTCCCTCCTCACAGAGATGGCGCTAAGCCCCATGAGCCGCCGATGAACCGCCATGTTTTGAACGTATCGGCTTCTATGGAAGCTTCGCTACCAGGTGTACTTACCTTGTGTTTGGCCTGCAGTAACTTTTGCGAAATGGTTAGCAGATCCCTATCTGCTAACCAGTAGCAGAACCGTCACGCAGTCAGAGCCACCACGGCAATAAGCAAGCTGCGCGCATGCACATATAATATAGCGCGCCCAACGATCTCTATACCAAATGCGCGCACCCCCAAATAAACGTCCACATTCAATATTGCTCCATCACCCGCGAACAATGCATGCGCGGATACGGATATAGCAGCAGCAGCAACGGAAGCAGCATCAACGGCAGGACAGAGTGAACGCAAAAGCACCTGCTTCGGGAACACGCCAGGGCATTGCAAAAACGCACAAAAGGAGGTTAGTCGGCGGCACGCCTCAAAAACAAAGACGGCGATGCTGCGTTGGACCTTCCTCTCCCGCTGACGTACCTCATTACGGCGAGGCACATTTGTTCCGAGCCAGCTAACCCTTTATAGTACGACGACGCCGATGAAATATTTCTCCGCCCCTCCGCCCTTAATCGTCTCACGCGTGTAATGGGACTTCCTGCAACAAAACGAACGCCTCTACAACAAAAGCTAAACTTTCCTGCACGCTTGCGTCGCCGGCAGCGGCCACCTTTCATTGATGCTCTTCACTTGGCTGCTGCTTCTTGCCGTTCTCTCTCTTTCTTTCTTTCTTTCTTTCTTTCTTTCTTTCTTTCTTTCTTTCTTTCTTTCTTTCTTTCTTTCTTCTTTCTTTCTTGATTGCTTGCTTTCTTTCTCCGCGGTATTAGCAACCTGATCACCCGCGCTTCCGAGACTGCTTCGCGGGTCCTCACACGCTCCCAGGCGGTGCAAAAGTGCTTCGATAAGATCTCCAAACGAAAGATAGATCGGCGCGTACGTAATACAAAGTGAGCAGCTGATATATGGTACGTGTTCCCTACGCACGCGCGAACCGAAGCCGTAAAGATTACGCGGAAGAGCGCGCCCCGCGAAATAAACGGCCGAGCGAAAAGCACGTATAGTTGCAGCGTGCTGCTTCGCCCCACTGGTGTATCCTGACGAGATAGATGTTCCGACGCTTATGAAGCAAGGCCAAGCCGCCAAATGCTTCAAGGCATCTTATAGTTGGTCAGATAACTGCAACAGCGAATGGTAAACGGCTGCAGCCTCGCTTATCACGCCTCGAGAACGAAGACTTCGAGCAGTTATATTATAGTGTACTAGATTAGTATTCTATAGTACACTATAGTTAAGGTAAATACACCTGGTAGCGAAGCTTCCATAGAAGCCCATACGATCAAAACATGGCGGCTTATCGGCGGTTCATGGGGCTTAGCGCCATCTGTGTGAGGAGGGAACACTTCCGGCGCAACAAAAAATAATTTGACGTCATATCCGTTAAAAAACAGAAGTGGCGTCATTTTGTTCTCATAGGCGCGAAATTTGTTTTTGGAGGCCTGCCATCAGAGCTGTATATTCAAATGCCCCGCCATTCGAGTTGATGGGCGTTTCGAGCTTTCAGCACGGAAAGCGATGCAGGAAAAGGTCAGCCGTACGGGTGTCGAAATCGCATCGCTGCACAGAACATACTTTCTTTGGAGGCCGACGAACGCTTTGGGTGTAGATTACGTAGAGTGCTCGTCCTTTCATCGGACGGCAAGCACGTCGTCCAGCGCTGTCGCACGAAAACAACTAAAGTAAACAAGTATCTGACGGTCGCAATACTACTTTTCACTGCACAGGTTAAGAAACAATAAAACTACCCGCGTCACCTATTTCAGACAAACGTCGACATGCAACACATGTGACGGGGGCGTATTGTAACAGGTGAACTTTAATAGCGCGCCTCTTCACGCACTCCAAGAGCTGCATTGCATTGCAAGTGATAGCGGCGTCAACGCCCGCCGCTATCAATGGGCGCTCTCACGGTGGGCCCTGAAGAAAGGTATTTATTGATAATGATCTAGTAAAATACAGTTGTATCCTTTCTCGCCATGCGTATATAAAATGAATTAGGAATTTTATTTTCGTTGAATGAATCTAACTGCGTCTCGCTTTAATTAAAAGGCGCTTTTTTCTTTCCCAGTGTTTATTCCCTCCAAACCTAGTCGCGCTTCAATCGCTGCTCCCATAACCACCCTTGCTGATGTCGGTGACAATTGGTTCTGAACCGCTTTTCGCCCGAAGCTTCGCGACCTATGTGGATCGAACTTGTGTACACGACGACGACAGCGCCGCCGCTCCTCCGTGATATCACGCTTTCACACTTCTTTATCGCCAGCGCTTATCAGAAACCGGCATGCCAGGGTATCTATATCTGCAATCGTACCTATATCGCAATACATATACTTATCAATGTTTATGCTTATTGTATATGTACGTCTGCTTTCTGTCTAATGTGTTTCTATTGAACCATTTATTTATTTTCTTATTTCCTCGTTGCGTGCGTGCGTGTGTGTGCGTGTGTGTGTGTGTTTCTATCATTGTTAAATTGACCCTCCTTTTTGCAGCAGCACTTACCAGCATGCATTGACGACGAACGAGAGATCTACCAGGTCCGCCTTGCCAAAGCGTGCACTTGCGCGCTGCGTCACCATCTCTGGTATAATGTTTTTATATTCATGGCGCGCTCCCAGACCGCGGGGACATCGCTCTCAACCCTCTCCCACACGGTGACGAGCAGCGTGGGGAATAGAGCCGTACCGGACGTAGAAATAAAACGACACAATTTCCGCGTTTCTTCATCTATTTCTACCTTATTCTGGCCTCGAGCATCACGTTCAACTAGAGGCAATTCACTATACGGGTACGAGACGTCCTCGTCGGGGCATTTCACCGGAGTGCTACACGCATAAACCTGCAAGCGACGGAGCTGGGACACGGACGGGATGGAGGAAACGACAGGAAGATAGAGAGAAATAAAGATTCAAATAACAGTTTCTACCCCCCCCCCCCCTTTCAAGCAAGACAGACAGACAGACAGACAGACAGACAGACAGACAGACAGACAGACAGAAGAAAGAAAGAAAGAAAGAAAGAAAGAAAGAAAGAAAGAAAGAAAGAAAGAAAGAAAGAAAGAAAGAAAGAAAGAAAGAAAGAAAGATCTACGGGAAGACACGGAATGCAGGAACGACAAATGGAAGGCAGACTTCCAATTTGCCGAAGAGGCGAATTGTCATCCCCGTGCCCCTGCTTTCTCTCTCTCCCTCTGTCCGAAACGCGCAACGCGCGACGGCGCACGCGATCCGTAGGTGCACTTGTCTTTCGAATAACGCTCCGGCGGTTATAAAGAATGGCAATGCTGCGGACGGCGTATCACCATGCAAGAACGAGCGACGCAGAAAGGGGCAGAAAATTCTCCTATCGAATACACGATAGGAAAAAAATCATAAAAAAGACCAGCAAACAGGGAGACAGAAAGAGAGGCGAAACTGCCTGCCCCAAACGACGGCGCATATCACTCGCCTCTCCGAACTCATGGCTCGCACCAAACGACGCCGAAGAGAAACGCGGGCGCACGACCGACAACCTAATATAGACGCAGTTTCATTATAATATCGGGGACTCCTTTCCCAAACATCGTGTATACGTAAAAGTAGGGAGCCTACATGCAAGCGCTGTTTTAAAACAGCGCTTGCATGTAGGCTCCCTACGTAAAAGCATTCCGCAGAGCCCTCTCGCGAGCGAAACGCCAGCGTTATTTCGCGAACACTTGCGGGACCCTCACTCCTGCATGCTCCCTGCTTCTTCGGGCGCGTAACTGCAACGGCTTTCCCGTAGGCTACGTACGCGTTGAAAGGAAGCAATGTGCCAGGGCTGTATAGCTAGACCGAGGAAAGAGCAAGCAGGGCTGCAGGAATGGAAGTGACACTCGTGTCCCTTCACAGCGGGAGCACGTTTGCAAAAACAAAAACATAATAATGATGAGGGCTGGAGGAGGAAGATGAGGAAGGAAGATGAGGAGGAGAATAAGTTGAGCTTCCAAAACTTTCTTTTTTTGTACACACAGGCGCTGAAAGAAGCAACATCAAAGCCGCAACGATCCCGCACGTGGCTAACGCCCGCGGAGCCTCGATCGGAGGGGGGCCTTTCGCTTACAGGCTATACAAGAGTCCCGCGAGGCTCGTCCTGCTTCGGGAAGGCAAAGAATAACGGGAATGCCAAGTAGTGAAACTGCCTGCCCGCGGGCCACGGTATTCCCGAATGCGCGATCGATCGGTAAGCAAGAAAAACCAGACGGAAGCAACTGAGAAATATCGAAAGCGCTATTGTTTTCCCACTGAGCGTTCTCTTGACTTTATTTCTTTTCTTCTTGTTCGTACTTCTACTTATTTTCTATTCCTGTTCGGTTATCCTGGGAGTAACAAAAAAATAAAAAGAAAGCAGGCTTTCGCTTCGGTTAGGATGGGCGAGTGAGCCACGTCGGAGCCCTGGCCGTTTCTGGGACCGCGAATTCAGAAAGCTTTTTTTTTCGTTCGTAAGTGGTCCGTGCCAGTGGCCGGCGGCGGTCTTCGCTAATTATATGTCCAGCGTCAGCATTGGCCGAAATTTTCATCTTACTAACAATTCTAGCTTAAGAGCTTTTCGTGAATAACATACGGACCGAGGGTGTTCGCGAGTTCCGGGCCCCGCATCCTCTCGCCGCAAACCTTCTTCGCGGAAAACAGCTGGTGCTTACAATTAAGCGAGCGTAGAAATACACGCGAAAGCTAAACAGAGCCGGCCGTGTGTAAGTGGGAAAACCGGCCGAGAGCGTCGCCATAGGAAAATTATAAGCAGAAAATAAGCGTTAACCGCAAGCGACAGTGGGATCCCGTGCAGAGACTATTGGCTTTTAGGTAATTCCACGACTCTTAACTGGAGAACATGATTTACTAATATAGTGGTACAACTACACGGAGCCAAACAGACAATGAAGGCGAGGAAAGCATTTCAATTAACATTTAGAAATGACAAAGAGAAAGGGAATATGAGAGTGGACGAAAAGGGAACTTGCCACCGGCGGGAAACGAACCCACATCTCATTCGTGTATATACGTGTATACTATAGATATGTGCCGTGGGAATTAAATTTCCGATCTCTTCCTTCTTTTTCCTTTTTTTAAATTCATTGGCCTTAGTATATGCCTTAAATATATTGCAAGTTAGTAGCCCCAGCAAAGAATATTTAATTCCGTTTCTCTCTATAGCACCGGCGACACGTTTCGATGAACTGTAACCTCATAAGTATATGCACTCTCGTAGAGTCAGCTTATGGCGCTACGGGAGTACAATTCGTTTCGTATCGTCCGTATACTGCCGAGTTCCTGACGCCGACAGCGAGGGCGCCGCCATATCGCGAGAGCCAATGACAAAGAATAACTAAGACATAACGGAGAATGAAAACAATCGTTATAGGAAACACGGCCCCAGCATATGTATCTGCCACATACGGAAGAACCTGCATCGCCGGCGAGACGTACGCGCATTTCGGCAGTGTTCTCGCGCCGTTTGATCAATCTATGAAGCCGTGCAAGCTCGACCAACCTTTGAGTTCTCGTAGGCGCAACTTTATGCAGATGTTACCTCAACTTCCGCCCCCGTCGCGCTGGATTCGATAAGATGCAACGCAACGGTATATAGAATAGGACATACCTGCACGGTCATCCAACCATATATATAGGTAAGGTTGACTCGACTATACTGAACCCACTTCCGGATTCCTTCGGCGCGTCAACTATATATTGACCAACAAGTCAATACCGTACAAGGTCGTTTTCTGCAGTTCACGAAGTTTCGATCGCCCACGAGATCAAAATTCTAAAAAGAGAGAGAGAGGACGTCGAACAGGCGCGCCTCCACGTATACAACGCCTTTTTAGGAAAAATCACTGGGAGCGATTCCGCGGGAGGGGGGGGGCATAGACAAGGCGGCCGGACAGCTGCTTTGCGGTTTATGAGCGAAAGGAAGGAAAAAATATAGCATAGCGCAAGTAATTTAGGCTTCGCCGAAGAGGCTGAAAAAATGACTCGTAAGAAAAGTCGCAGTTTCGCCCGGAAGGCGAAGCATTGATTGCGATAGCAAATTAGCAGAGAGTCATAGGAAGTAAGGATAGTAATCTTATCGGCCGTATCAACTTGTAAACATTCGCTTGCTAACCAAATTAACAAGCATGGTGTCAGCGCACAGAGCAAAAAATGAACACATCACACGCGATGACCGCGGACACTCTCTGTCAAAACGCTGGCGTGAGGAAACGCGGCAACAGCAGCGAGCGAAGTTACCTTCGTGCGGTCTATCGCTTCAGCGCCAACTGAGCGCCGAGAACACACAGCACGTACAAAGCTACGAGCCGCCGACACCCCTAAACTGCGCACCCCCCCCCCCCCCCCAACGCAGATCGTTCTCAAGAAACGGGGCCACGCGCAGCCGCCGCATACGTAGTTGCAGCCGGTGGAATAGAATGCACACCCACACCCCTCCCTCCTTCCAACCCCGATGCCTCGCAACGTTGGGTGCCTCGCGCGTGACGGAAGACGGCGCGCTTCCTGCCCGCTTTCCTCTCTTTCGCGCGGGCGAGATTGAGCCACGATCGTTGGCTCCCCTCGCACGCTTTCACTCGCACATACAGCGCAGCGCGCGCTGCTACAGTGTTATAGCCCTTGGACTTTATACGGAACCTCACGGCGCCGCGCTGCTACGGTGTTATAGCCCTTGAACTTTATACGA
Source organism: Dermacentor silvarum (assembly GCF_013339745.2). Classification (NCBI taxonomy): domain Eukaryota; kingdom Metazoa; phylum Arthropoda; class Arachnida; order Ixodida; family Ixodidae; genus Dermacentor; species Dermacentor silvarum. The sequence goes on from NC_051156.1 coordinate 140,361,274, forward strand.
AACCTCACGGCGACGGCGACGGCAGGAATGTCCCTGGAGTGTCCATATAATTGCAATCGCAATAAAATGCACATCCAAGAAGACGCCAGGCCTGGCGGCTGCTCTGCGAAGAGCTCAATTCGCGGGCCACGGAATTGGCCGCGAACGACATGAAAACTTTACGTACCGCCGGTTTGCTTCCAGCGGGCACACACAGCGCGGTGAGCTTTGATATGTATATGAAGTGACGCAGAATGCAGAGAGAGAAAAAAAAACTCACCTTCGGTTGGACAGGCCCCGCGCCGCAGCACGCTCGGAAACGCGCGCGCGCTTTCACTGCATGGAGAAAAAGAAAAGTTCCGTAAGTGAGGGAAGAGAGAGAGAGAGATACAACTTTAATGGTGCCAGCAATTCACGAGGGCGGACGCAGCCTCCCTCCGCCTAGCAGACGGCCGAGATCCCCTGGGTCTCAGCGGCTGCCTCGGCTAACTGGACGGCCCAGACCTGGTCTTGCTGGTCTGAGCTGAGCAGCAGGGTCTCCCACTGCTGCCGGTTTTGAATTTTGCGGCCCTCGAAAGGAGCCGCCTTCGAGCATGCCCATAGAATATGTGGCAGATCCGCCCTACATTTACATAATTTGCATTGATCGTTGTATTGCCCTGGATAGAATCTGCTGCAGGCCACCGGGTTTGGATACATGTTTGTTTGCAGGAGGCGCCAGGCCACCGCCTGTTTCCTGGTTAGCGCGGGATGAGCTGGTGGGTACCGGGCCCTTCCCAGCCGATAGTAATCGGTTATTTCTTTGTAGCTGACCATGCGGTCTCCTCTCGTTCCCGGCTGGAAATAAAAAAAATGTGGTTGATCCCTCTTATATAGGAATCGGTATAGAACACGAAAGTGAAACGTGTCTTCACAGAAGTAGTGTAATGTTTATTGCACATTGATATATAATGTCCACGTTTAATAACGCTTCGAAAAAGCGGTACGTCTTTCGTTTGGTTCTCGCTTGAGTGCGTCTGCTTTTGTGCGCGTATCTCGAGCAGCGCGAGTTAGAAATTATGAAATGATCGGCCGCAGTAAGTTCGAACGCGCCTGCGGGAACCATATTCACTAAAGTGCTCTCACTGGTTATATACGCAACAGCGTTTCCTTATAGGCCACCGTTCGGGTGGGCGAAACACGTGATACGGAGAAAATTGCAGCGGAGACATCCAATCACAGAAGGTTTTTGCACGCGTCAGAGTAGTTCATTAATGTATTAATTACCAAAGAACTGTCAGCCCTTCTACTGGTGTGGAGATGGAGGACCAGCGAAGCTGTACTATGGTGGGAATTATGTATTTCCAATTATGACTATTAAGATGTGATGGTGTAATTGGTTATTTGAACTATTACAGAATGAGAAATATATACGATCCGGTGGTTTTCATTTATTGAGTGACCACAGGGACCATGGCCTTATGGTCGCTACGGTACACCGCCATAGGGTGTACGGCAAACGTTGGCACGTTCTTCATAAACACGTCACCAACGCCGCCGCCGTCGACAACAGTTCTGCGCGTTGTTTGTGTGACCGCACACAACCGCTGTCGAAACGCTGGCATGAGCAAGCGCGCCAGCAGCAGGGAGCGAAGGTTCATGCGGTCTATCGCTTCAACGGAAACTGAGCGGCGAAAGCACAGCGCATACAAAGGTAGGAGCCGTGTTGCAGATCGCTTTCAAGATACGCTGCGCGCGACTGCCCGGCTCCGCGCAAAGTACAAGTTGCCCTCATCTGGACGCCAGCACATGCCGGCCTCCCTGGCAATGAGGAGGCTCATTCCGTAGCCCGAGGTCTCACATTCCGGGCAGGAGGAGTCGAGCCCCCTCTACGGGCCGGGGAGCGTCTGCTTTCTTTCAGTGATACCCTTTCGTACTACCGGGACGAACGAAGGGAATACACACCCCCAGCCCCATCCCTCACAATAGCGCAGGATGCACACTGGCGACGACTACAAACTCGGACTGCCCCATACCCCATACTGCTACACGCACGATACCCAGATAAATTCCCCTCCTCCTGCAAACTTTGCGGTAAACCAGGAGACTTCCTACACACCCTACTCACATGCCCCACCTTCCCTCATCCCCCATCACAGACCGTGGCGGAGTCTTACTGGGAGACTCTTTTGACCTGCACTTCCCCTCAAGACCAGTGCCGGATCATCTCCAGTGCTATGAGAAGGATTGCGCTCCAAGGGCTCTCCTTCGCTTTGTAAGGGTGCGTCCTCACAGTAAGGAAGCACCCAAGTGCCATGTAGGGGGCTTCGCCCCCACTATCAATGGCAATAAAAGTTTCTACCACCACCAAGTACAAGTTGCTAGCAGAGCAGAAGCCGCAACCCCTCCCTCCCGCGCTGCCTTCCCGCTGTCCTCCTTTCGCGTGGGAGATTAAGTCGCCAGTTCCCCTTGTGCCCGGTCGCAAGATACGCATTTAGTGCCGCAGCTAAACGTCGCCTCTCCTCCCTCCCTCCCGTCCCCCACGGCCTTTCGTGCGACGGAAGAAGTGGTGTTTGCTCGCCGCCGTGCGTTCGCTTCCCGTGAAAGCCCGCGTCCCTCGCGCGCTCTAACTCGCACATACAGCATACGGCCAATAATGACAGTTTTTTTTTCTACATCCGGACGCGACCACCGAAGACTGAGCCCTTAGCAGCTTCGCTGTAAAAACATGATATACGACGACCGACAGGCGGACAGATACATACACGACGTGGCAGAGGCCGCCGCTACCGTTATCGTGACATGTAACACCGTCGTTACATGTAACGATAACAGAACTGAACAATAAAGACCCAAAGAAAGAAAAGAGGAGTTCGCTCTATAATGTTCCAGTAGAGGTGCGCTGAACGGTACAAAGAGGCACTGTCTTAAATATACAGCGATATCACATTTGGATTCACTCCATGCGCAATAATTGAACAGCCAATTTGGTGTGCATCTATCTTCTTGCGCAAAAGTAACGTTTACAAGCGTGCAAGTTCTCGCATTCAAAGGTAACGGTCGTTACCCCGATGTTGCCTTCTTCTTTCTGGGGTTTTACGTGCCAAAACCAGTTCTGATTATGAGGCACGCCGTAGTGGAGGGCTCCGGAATAATTTCGACCACCTGGGGTTCTTTAACGTGCACTACAACGCAAGCACACGGGCGTTTTTGCATTTCGCCTCCATCGAAATGCGGCGGCCGGGGCCGGGATTCGATCCCGCGACCTCGGGCTCAGCAGCGCAACCCGATGTTGCCTTATAGAGTGGCTATGATGCCTCAGTTATTTTTATGAAAAGCACCGCTGACTGGAGTAAAATTTACATAGGCAATTTGCGCGGGTCAGCGCAGAGCCTGACATCGTGTTATCACAACCTATATAACTATGCGATTACTACGTGTATGCAGTCCTTTGACTGCCATAAATAAAATTTCGTTAATTAAAGCAACGAAGGCACGTTTGGGGAACGAAAGAATACTTAAAACACGACGAATTTGTAAACGTCCATTTTATAGGTAACCTGCGTTCTTTATCTTAGCTAATGGTAGCAGCCGTGCTAGCTAAGTCTGATGCTGACATCGACGTCATCAGAAGCTTGAAGTAGCTATATAAACTCGTCAGTGCCAGGCGTCATTTTAGAGATGCTGTAACGTAACCAAGTCGCTCTGCTCCGCAGTCACCTGTATTTACAACGGAAACAGCTTAAAGAAAGGGAAGAGAGAGAAACCGACAAAACGCTGTCTGTAGACCTCTTTTCACGTCTTTCGCGCCGTTTGTGTTATAAATACCACGTACCAACTAGTTCAACAGCAAACTCTCTTGCATCCATCTGTAAACAGTTCGATCCTCTAACCGCCGTTGATGTCAACTTTCGACCTGCCGAAAAATTACCCGGACATCGAAACTCCGGCGGATATTTCCATTATTCAAGTTTAAAAAATTAAAATAACAAAAAAGGAAAAAGAACATTACATATGCGTGGGGATGACCGCATGCATTGTTATGTTGCCTAATGAGCAACTTTTTTTCTTCTTTTTTTTTTCCTAGCCAATTTGTTCTGTGTTTTCAGATTACAAATGAACTGTCTGTTTGCCTGAATCTGAACATCTATAGTGTTGTTAAAGTTATCGCGTTTAGAAAGTAACTAAACCTTTTCAAGTGCATACATGCGCGAGGCGCAAGCATGAATAGCACAGTTCTCGCACGCAAACATCGAACGCAATCAGCGACTACGCGGACAAAGGTTAGGTCCAATGCGTGAGTCGGCGAGCGAAATAACAAGGAACCGTTCAGGCCGATGGCAGGAGCAGAAGAGATTATATTTTATTCTTCTTCTCTTCTTCTGACCTCGCAGCACGCAGAACGAGGAACGAGGCACAAGCGCATGCCCATGCACCTGAGCGCGCCATAAATAAAAGGCGGCCGATGATGACGACGATGGCCGCTAGAAAATGCAAAGCCTCCGCTGAACGAGATGCCGGTATCGTGTGCCAACCTCACGCATAAACTATTGCACCGCTGCCACATAAGGAACTGTCATCCGTGGAACCATCTCAGTTCGGGTGTGCCAAAACACTTGAACTGATCATTCATTCATCCATTTTTGTCTGCTTTATCCAAGAAAAAAGAGGCATAAAAATACACACACACAAAAAGCATAAAGGCAATGATAAGAAACCTCGACAACGGCGTGTGGAAGGACGCAGCGGAGACGTTGTTGCAAATTATAAGGGTCGCGCGGTCGACTCCATTTTGAGCGGCTTCCGCAAGAGACAATTAGGCTGAAATCTATCACGACGTCGAGCCGCAAGCTGCGCTTGCGGTCGCATCCCCCATACAGCTCAGTACTTCAAGGGCTTCGTCGTGACGCACCCCGCTATAGCTGCGTGCTCTCTTCTTTTTTAAAGAACTTTTTTCTCGAGAGCACTATGCGAGAGCTTTCTCGACAGCCCGAGAAGCTCGCTCCCTGGCGACACTCGTGACAATGTCATTGCTACCGAGCATTTCGTGACGGAGTGAGAACAGCCATCAGCGTACAAGAGTGGTGGTGCAAAGTCCGCATACATTGCACAAGGCGTGGACGACGCATTCCGCAAGGAAACATTATCTAAACGATAATAATACGGGGTCACGCGGCACGAGTACAGCAAGAGCAATACGGCCACGCAAATATATATATATATATATATATATATATATATATATATACATGTTCTGGCTTTCTTGCACTGCAGCGACATTCAAGTGACTATATAGACCACCACTTGCGTAAACGTGCGCTTTATACGGCGCCGATTTCGCAATAAAACCGAGAGGTCGCAAAGCAATATTGACTATAATTGTATAGTTAAATCAGAATGCAGGGTGAAGTTTTGCGACTGGATTTGGCACACAGTGAACTTATCAACGCCAACTCGGGGCAGAACTGCATTACCTGACCGCTTGACACCAACTGACACCAACAAAAATAAAAAGCGGTTGAGGGGGAGGGGCGAATCGAACAGAGGGTGAGGGAACCAAGCCTTATCTGTTCAAGGTTTTCAATTCCGCAGAAACATATATAAGACAACCGTTTAATCAGCTGACGTCCAACGGTCACGCTGCGCAATTTGCCTTCTGTTTCTCGTCGTTAGCGTCGGTGATACAACTCGACAGTTCATGATGACTTAAACATGCGAATAAAAAAATGCAAGACAAAGACGAACAATAAAAGATGAAAAAAGAAAAGAATAACTAAAAAAAGGGAGAAGCTGATAATAAAATATTTGCACACGACCAGGAGGAGACGCCTGATAGGTGAAATTTCAGTCCTCGATGTCCATTCTCTGTACACCTTCACATCATAGCCTCATTTAGAAACCAAATGAGCAGTAAAGCGTCGGAAGAAAGTCTCCACGTATAATAGATGCTTCATTACCGCCGCACAAATTAACACACAGTACAATAGAGAAAACACTGACGCTAATGGAGCAGCCTCATTTGACTTTTTAATCACGGCACTGTCCAGCCTTCGACTGAATAATGAAGGCGCTATTGAAAACTTCAGACGCACTCACAATGCCGACCGGTACTACAGGGGAAACATGTTATACAGTCTCAGGGCCTACAATACTGGAGCAAATATAAGCAAAGCACAAGCGCGGACGTCATTTGCATATCCTCGTTGTTTCCATTTTATGCAGACAGGGCCAACGTCAATTGTAGATCTCACTTTGCATGTGTGCTATGCCTGAGACTGACTATATTTGCACGGAACGACGTGATTCAGAACGACCGCGGCAAAACAGAAAGAGAAAAACAACAATAAAATGTGGTTGAGGTGCAGGGTGAACCGAACAGAGTGTGAGGGAACCAAATGTTATTTGTTCAAGGTTTTCAACTCCGCAACCATAGATGATAGTATGTTACCAGGCGAGCCGGTACCTACATAACGACAGATGTAGCAGGATGGTCGAAGGGAAGCGGCCGAAAAAATAATGAAGGAAGCTCCCTAACAGATCAAATAAAGGGTGTTCGATGGAAACGGTGGCGTAATGACGACGACAATGAATTTTCTGCTGTCGAGGGCTCATTGAACTTGCAAAAATAAGCTGAGGCTTATGGCTATCCAGTTTTTCTTCCTCCTCCAGAAGTCTCACTAGCGTATAGAAAGCAATAGCAAAGAAAAAAAAAATAGCGCACATGCAAGATCTATCGAACTATTTTACACAGTAAGACTTTAACATCATAACTCTGCAGTAAAGAATTAAAAAGTTGTAAAACTTTCCCGTAATGCGACCGTGTGAATCCCTATAGCGCGAGGCCTTGAAAGCATGCATACACGGTCACGAAAGCGTCGCAGGCTGAGAGAGCGGTTGCCTTCTGTCTACAAAAGCACGCAACTCGAATAAAGACCTCGAAAGCAGACCGCCTTTCCCCGTGCCTTCATCGCTAACTGTCCCGTATACTTTCTCCACAACACGCACAGCACGAATCCCCCAAACGACACTGAAACAATACAGTACACGATAAAATTGTGCGCTTTCCAGAAACGTTATTCTCTTGCCTTGTTTAGAAAAGCTGTGATTGCTTGGAAATTTAGAAAGCTTAAAGCGCCAAAAAGATAGCGCCGCAATATTAACACGAATTCACGTACTACACCGCAGCATAACATTCCCCCTGGACCCTATTCCGAATATTGTCAAATCACGCCATATTGTTGAATTCTGCAATGCTGGCATTTTGAGCCAACCAGAGAGGCCGTAGCAACTCTCTGGACCAATCACAGCCGACAAGATGGCGAATCGGACGATGTAGCGCAATCTGAAAATGTCCAGGATAGCAGCCCCCTTAGAGCTCAACGATCGCCGCGCCTCAGTTGCCTCTGAGTAAAAAGGCGGGGGCGTGATGACCACGCATCGCGCGGTGACAAGCTGGCAACTGCGAGCGTTTTAAATGAAAGAGCGCGGGATTACGCACGCTTTCCACGCGTATACCGACACGTGCCTCGTATGCATTCTCACGCGCATACATGCAAAGCTATGTCGAGCAGCATGCGGACGGCAAACGAGGCAACAGATTTGTGCACACACGTGTCGTGGCCAGCGCAGCGGAAACCAAACGTGTGTGTCCGCGGGAAATAAACCTAAAGCAGCGAAGCGAAACTATACTACGCTCAGACAAAACAAAGCCGCAGAGCTGCAGGCCGCAGTTTCGGAGACTCTGCAGCAGCCCGCGTGCATGGGCGGAATTCCGCGCCTCCCTAATGACGGTAATTTCAGCCGGCGGCGCGGGGAGGCCTTTCATCTTCCAGTGCTCTCTGAAGAAGCGGAGCAGGGTTATACGCTCGGTTGTTCCAGGCATGACGACCAACCCCGCCCATCGAGCAGCCTCGACCGTGTATCCAGACTTCAGGTGTATAATATACGGGCGAAACCTTTTACGTTTTTTCCAGCCCCATGCATGCATCCGTTGTCAAATTAATTCCCACCTCGGCTTTTAGGGAATTAAGAGAGCTGAGGCCCCAATTACGGTGCGCGCGCGAGCTGCGTTCACTTGCCCGTTTCTTGGTGCGTGCGCTTACGTTCGTTTCAACACCGGCGTTGGCAGCAACGAAAGTGTATAGGCGCCCTATATGAAGCCGCGTTTACGTGATCTAATGCGACAGTAGCGCATCACATCGTGATCGATGTTAGCGCATTGCGCCCGAACGGCGCTAATGCGGAAGGTATACCGCTCTCAAAACGTGGAATCGCTATACGACGTTGTCCCCCTCTGACTGTCGAGAGCTCCATGGGCTGTCCATTCCCGTCAGTGAGACAAAAAAGAGCAACATGAAATCAATTTAGACTGGTTAAAAGGGATTCATTTCCAACATTTATTTCCTTCTTTTTTTATGGGATGAATCATCGATTGGCAAAATAAACGCCAAGCAATCGTTGAATTTCACGGAGAAATCGTGCGCCGGAGTTAAGCCACAAATTTCATAATAACATTTACTTGTAATGTGCTGAGGGTATTCAAACGGGATATTTGGAGCTTATGGCTGCCGGTGCGTTTTGCGCCACCGTTGGGCACTCCATGAGGACACCAAATTGATGTTTTACAGTACACTATGAAAGCGACAGTATTTGGGACACATCGTAACTTCATTTGAACCCCCTCCCCTCAGTGGTCACCTCACGCATACAGGTGACGCACAATGTGCCGGCCGCCATGCGGTCTAATTACTGCGTTTGTACATGGCCGTGCTGTCAAAAAGAAAGAAAAAAAAACATAACTTCTTAAGGCGAATGAATTCTGAATTCTGGGGTTTCACGTGCCAAACCCACGATTTGATTATGAGGCACATTCGTCGCACAGGAGGCGGCGCGGCCTTTGCGACATAATGTCGTATTGTGCTTTCGCAAGAAACTTAACTTTTTCGCAGGTATACAAGGCAGAAAAAAAAGAAGAGGAAGAAAGAAAGCAAGTGCGGGAAGGGAAAATGAAACTTTAAAAAATTAATTCAGAGGTTTTAGGTGCGAAAGCCATGTTCTCATTATGAGGTACGTCATATAGTAGGAAGAATGGGGATTAATTGTGGCCACCTGAGGTTCTTTTACGCGCACCTGAATACAAGTACGCCAGTGTTCTTGTATTTCGCCCCCCGTCGAGGAAGATGATATCCTGCGTACTTATATTAACGCGAACGCGTTATGGGCCCAGTGTCGCAGAAAATCCGGCGTCGGCGTCTCGTGGGCGAAAATTCCCGTATATGCCACGCCTCGCTATATGACATGCGGTATATGCGGGCTCTCGACTGCGCTTCCCTTCTCTCGGTACCCACTCAGTAACTCTAATGGTCTATCGGTTATTCATCCTACGCATTACATGGCCTGCCCAGCTCCATTTTTCCCTCTTAATGTCAACTATAATATCGGCTATCCCCGTTTGCTCTCTGATCCACACCGCTCTCTTCCTGTCTCAGATCTTAACCTCTCTAAAAGAGCTCGCATATAGACCGTCGTCTGCCAACAGCTGTACGGTATTATAAGCCTCGCAGTGCACAATATAACGGCTCTCTCGCCGTATACATAACTGCCGTCTCCGGGCATGACGCCGCCGGGCCCGCTCGCAGTAAAGCATCGTAAACTAGCCCTGCTGACAACACTTTCGCTTGGATCCCCTCCTCGGCATTCAACACGCGTCTGCGCGAAGCGCACGCTCTCGGCAGCCACCGAATATAGAGCACTTAACCAAGAGCACGCAGTGCGAACATGCATATACAACGAGGAGTGGGCGCTTGCGTATTCAGCGCGCGCCCGACCCATGCGCGCAGAGAGAAACGTGCATTGTGCATTCTGCCATCTTCTTTCTATATACCTATCGCGCTTTTAATTAATTAACGGGGCGATTCGTAGGCCCTGAAATCACGGTGTCTAACTACTTCAGATGCGAGTAAAAAACTGACATTAGACTAAGAGAAACGATGAACGTGATTCGCCTACTGGATTAAGGAGCGACAGCAGTTAGGCGCCGGAATGAGTGCCACCATCGTGAGCTGTTAACGCGCGCATTTCTTAACTGTACCAACCAATGCACGGTACTATATTCGTACCCATTAAAATAATTGTACAGCCGCATGTTTGATGTCTCGCGACTATGTTAACTTGACGTCACTGCGCAGGAAATTTGTAACTACGTCCTATAACAGTCTAAAATGGCAGCCCATGAACAGTCCGAAATGGCCCATGAACCGAAAGTATTATCGTTCATAGCGAGGCCATTTACAGCGCTTCCGCGGGCGGTGTAACGAAGTGCCTATCAACTGTTCCTTCTTCTTCTTCCTATTGTTGGTGTTGTTATTGTGCTGCTTCATAAGTACAATTCCTTCTTGCTGCCCAATTGTAAACGCATGTCGAACAGGTGACGCCCGGGAGCCTGGTTAAGCGCGCTTACGGCTCGGAAAAGAATTCTACAGAAGGTGCTTTACAACGTATGATTACCGAAACACCCCTGTACTCCCTTCTTCCGCTTCGCAGACACAATTCACATTAGCTCCATCCTTGGTCGGCCACGTGTTAGTTTTGGCGGTCATTTCCATTTGTTTCGCACAGATCTTTCTCTTGTTCACTTTAGTTATTACGGCATAGCAAACTAAATAAAGTCTAGAAAGCTTATCAAACGCGGACGAAAAGTAGGTAAGCAACAGTATAACGAATCAAAATGTCTAACATTTGCCTGAGTGGCTCTGGCATTCTGCTGCTTGAGCACGAGGTCGCGGCATCGATTCCCGGTCGCTGTGGCCGCATATACATGATGGGGGCGGAATGGAAAAATGCTCGTGTACTCGGACGCAGGTGCACATTAAGGAACTTCAGGTAGTCGAACTTAAGCCGGAGTATGACCCCACTACGGCGTGCCTCATATATCCCGCTGTGACCGTTTCAGGACGTTAAATCCCAGCCCACATGCAGTTTCAGGTGCCTAATCCTCGTAATGAAAACCGTGACGGATCTACCGTTAAGGGAATGATGAGCAGTGCCAACGCGTCCAGCCTCTTTGGGTTCCCAGCGCTTTCTGATTTTTATTTCCTTGTGAGTTGAGAAACGAGCACTACTGTTGTTATTTATTACTTTTGTTCCTTTGTTCGGGGTTGTTCTTACTGAACAGAGTATTTTGTATGTACTCCTATTTGCTGTTTACGAGGCTTTGTGTTCCCGTCTTAACACATTGCAATAAGTATGAACCAACTAGCCCAGCAACAACAAGTGATACGAGCGTTTGTGTATTCCGCCACTATAGTTCAGTGCAGCCGAGATTGCCGGTAACAGGACAACGTGTACAGCTGCTTTATTTCTCGCTCATCCCGTTACACTTACGCTTTACAGTTTCCTAACTAGGTGTGGCTCGCAGGATGTAAACAGGGAGGGGAAAAAACAGAAGCAAAAAGCACACGAGTACATTTCCGACACCAACATTAGCCTCACGAGAAAATGAAAGCTGACAGTTAAAAATAGAAAAGAAAGAAAAAAGAAGATGAGAAAAGTAATGCGAATGATGCAAGTATGGAAACACTAACTCGACGAGTTCTCGCGTGTTTGCCGATAGGCCAGCCTAAGCCGAAAATTCCCTTGCGCTAAAAATACCTCTGCACCATAGGAACAGCGAATCTCATCGCAATGACGGCGTCCGTGCCCGGCGTAGGTTTCTTTTATTTATTTATTTTTCTATGCTGTGTTTAATGGATCAACCTTGTCGGAGTTGCTACCAAGAATTCAATCGAAACGATGGCATCATTTTCGGCAACGTTTTGCCTTCTCCACCCAACTGCAGTGAAGAACGACAGTAACAGCTTCTGCCGGAACCGCATCTCGGTCGTTTGAGCGCTCGGAGCCATTTCAACTCACCGCCTATACCAGCATTAGAGACGTTCGTGACAGCGCAAATACCTTTAAAAATAACGATCACTGCTACAATAACTTAAGTCACAGCTGCCATTCTAGACGTTTTCATAGCTGTTGCCAAAATAAATCAACGCGCTTGCTTCTTAAGTATACGTGTAGAGAGCAGGCTCACTTCGCGTACGTTTGCTCTTGTTTTAGGGGCGAAGCTCCTTATAGCGGCACCCGTTCGTCCCCGTCGTCGTAGTAGTAGTGTGTAACCAGTCTGAGAAAAATGAGAAAAAAAAATTCCGAAGTTGTGTCCGTAGCGCGGAATCGAACCAGGGACCCCTCGCCTCCGAGCGCGCGGCGTTAGCCCACTACGCCACGAACCGGACATGGACACACGCACCACGATCGCAATAAATACCTAACATTAACGAAAGGCCGCGTTTCTAGCGCGTTTCTAACGCGTTTGTGCTAGCGCGTTACGGCCCGTGTAAGAAGCTGGTGTAAGACGCTGTGGCCTCTCCGCCTTACCTTCAACGCGTTTCGAACGCACTGCCCAAAGCGGTGGCAAGTCAAGTTCAAGTCGAGGAGCGTTTATGAATACGGGGGGTATACTCTCTCAGCAGTCATGTGATGGCGTCGGCAAACGCGGTGCACGTTCAGGCATGTGTAAATGGCTGCGTAAGACGCTGTGGCCGCTCCCCCTTACTAGAGAGTACTGCACGTTTCTAACGCGTTTGTGCTAGCGTCCCCTTAAGCTGGAGATCCGATGATTCCCTCCGGAGCTTCGCCCACTCATCATCATTCACCCCGTGGATATGCTGTGATTTTTTATATTCAACGCGTTGTGTGTACACTGCAACTATAACTAAATCTACGAATACACGCGAAGTGCCTCAAGCGGCCAGTCGCGCGCTAATTTTGCGTGTATTCGCGGGCTGCTTTCACGCTCGGAAAAACACTTTTATGTAGCACGTATTGAGCAACAGAAAGCGCTATCGGGAGTTATTCATGTTGCTCTACTGTTTTCTCGTCGACACTTTTCATCTAATTATAATATTTGAGAAGTTGATGAATTATGACCAATTATGTCATTATAGCCAGAATGCAAAAAAAATATCTGCGTATCTCTAAGCGACGGCCAAGAACATTACCTTGGTTCGGTCCAGCTATACGTGGCATTTGCATAATTTTTAAATCTTGGCGCATGACAGTTCTGACACCCTGTATGGTTATATATATGAAACGCATTTTGTCCTAGCTCTCTCGGAAATTCTGAACGCAGCAAAACTTAAAAATACAAGCACCCACTTTTTCATAGTCTTAAAGCGTAAAACTTCGTAAAACACGGTAGCTATATGCCGAGCTTTCCGAACTACACCATTGTTCACACGAAGAATTCCAAAGTCGAACGCGGGAAACATTTTGAAACAAAAAAAGAAGAAAGAAAGAAAACCTAATAATATTATTTCTTAGTGGCCAATTATGGCGGACACGAAAATTTTCTTTAGAGCAGCGATATTGCAAGGCCACGAAACAGCTGGCGCCACTCGGAAGTAAAATATCCGCGACGATGCACAACAGCTGTGTTATAGACCATCAAGACACCACTCGCGAAATTAACATAAAAGCGCAAGAGCTTATATATGCAAATAAAAACACCGCATATCCACGGGGTGAATGATGATGAGTGGGCGAAGCTCCGGAGGGAATCATCGGTAAACCATGAATCTTCCGTGTAATTCGCCCAGTCTCGCCACACTAAATCGAACGATTGACTTCCACCAATGACACGCGCCATATGTGACGTCATTCCTATTTTATAACAGCGCCCTTCATTATAATTGCACCATCTCCCGCTTAAGGGGACGCTAGCACAAACGCGTTAGAAACGTGCAGTGCTCTCTAGTAAGGGGGAGAGGCCACAGCGTCTTACGCAGCCGTTTACACATGCCGGAACGTGCACCGCGTTTGCCGACGCCATCACATGACTGATGAGATAGTATAACCCCCGTATTCATAAACGCTCCTCGACTTGAACTTGACGCTGAGCCGTGCTCCCTCAAGGGCTGCAGAAGATAGCGCCAACATTTCCCTTTCCACACGAACCACTTACTACTTGAACTTGACTTGCCACCGCCTTCAACGCGTTTCGAACTTTCAATTCCTTTCAATAAAAATTACAGCTATTTTAAGTAATTTTCCCTGATAGAGGCACAAATTCCCCGAGTTTTCCCTTAGTATTTCCTGAATATTCAAAATCCCCGAAAATTCCCTGTTTTCCCGGTTGGTAGACACCCCCAAGGCGGTGGCAAGTCAAGTTCAAGTCGAGGAACGTTTATGAATACGGGGGTAAGGCGGAGAGGCCACATTGTCTTACACCAGCTTCTTACACGGGCCGTAACGCGCTAGCACAAACGCGTTAGAAACGCGCAGTCTTTCGTTAATGTTGGGTATTTATTGTCATCGTGGTGCGTGTGTCCATGTGCGCTTCGTGGCGTAGTGGTTAGCGCCGCGCGTTCGGAAGCGAGGGTCCCTTGCTCGATTCCGCGCTACGGACACAACTTTCCGAATTTTTTTTTCATAAAAGTAGACGTGGCTACCTACTACTACTACATACTACAGAGGAGGGACAGACCCACACCCTAAGGAGCTTCGCCCCTAAAAACAAATCACAACACAGAGCACGTTTATAAAGCCAGTCGTTTTATCGCGATAGCAATTATATGGACACTCCAAGCGGATTTCTGCCGACGGCGTCGTCGTCACCGTGAGGTTCCGTTTAAAGTCCAACGGCGATGAACTCGTCGCCGCGCGCCGTATGCTGTATGTGCGAGTGAAAGCGCGCGAGGGACGTGAGTTTCACGGGGAGCGAACGCACGGCAGAAAGCAAACGCGACTTCTTCCGTCGCTCGAAAGGCCGTGGGTGGACGGGAGGGAGGGGAGGCGATGTTTAGCTGCGGCACCAAATGCGTATTTACATAAAAAAAGGTTGTCGCAGTTTCACCTGAAAGGCAAAGCATCAATTGCGATAGCAAATTTGTAGAGAGCTATACGGAGTAATGATAGTAGCTTTATCAGCTGTATAAACTTGGACATGCAGCAGCACCGGCAACACGCAGAACTGTTGTCGACGCCGTCGGCGTTTTGCCCACGTTCGCACAAAATGCGTGCGGCGTTGGTGACTTGCCGGAGCCTCTGATATAAATAGGTACTTGGTGCCGCAGCTAAATGTCCCCTCCCTTCCCTCCCCCTCCCCCCCCCCACGGCCTTTCGTGCGTCAGAAGAAGGCGCGTTTGCTCTACATATATGGTGATTGTAAAGGAGGAAAGAGACGCCTACTTCTGCAGCCCTTAAGGGAGCACGGCACAGAACGCGCGTTTGTTCTCCGCCGTGCGTTCACTCCCCGTGACAGCGCGCGCCCCTCGCGCCCTTTCACTCGCACATACAGCGTTCGGCGCTCGGCGACGATTTCATCTCCATTGACGTCATACGGAACCTCACGGCGACGGCGACGGCGACGCCGACGGCAGAAATCTGCTTTTGAGTGTCCATATAATTGCTATCGCAATAAAACGTTGCAGGGCAAGAAGGTGGTAGAGACCTCCAACGCTGCTCGACGAGTGTCCCGTTCTGATCTCGTCGCAAACCACCGAGCCGCCCCCAGAGGCACTGGCAACAGTCAGCAACGCCGCGCGCGTTCGGTGCGAACGCGGGCAAAACGCCAACGGCATCGACAACAGTTCTGCGCGTTGCTGGTGCTGCTGCATGTCCAAATTTATACAGCTGCTAAAACTAATATCCATATTCCGTATATCTCTCTACTAATTTGCTATCGCAATTGATGCTTCGCCTTTCGGGTGAAGCTGCGACATTTTTTTTTGTTCGTTCCATCGACGGGATACGCATGTTTTACGTATTTATATGGCCGGTGGTCGGTCCTAAGTAAAAAAAAATGGTGCTATAGCCTTTCGCACCCGTCTATAACCCACATTTTAATGGGCGCTGTCCCCTATCATGTCATCCATGAGTACCTTATCTGTCACGTCCTCTTAGAACCAATTTTACAAAATCTGGAATACAAGTGCAGAAAGTAAGAAAAAATGTGGTTGATCCCTCTTATATAGGAATCGGTATAGAACACGAAAGTGAAACGTGTCTTCACAGAAGTAGTGTAATGTTTATTGCACATTGATATATAATGTCTATTGGTGTTTTGTGGCTAAAGCGCCCTTAGGCGTTGATGCACCCACGCTGACGCCTGGTGGCACGTCTCCTCCATCACGACTACCAACGTCGATGACCATGAGCAACCGTCGTGCATATGGAAGCTGCACTACGCTGCACACGCTAGCACAACGCGAAAGACGAAGCACGTAACTGACACACTAATACAACGCGCAAGACAAAGCACGTAACTGAATCGTCACCGAGTCAAATCAGCGCGTACAGCGCGTCGTAATTGCAGCCTCCGCGATCAACTTCAGAAACATTTTCAGAGCTAATTGCGGAGGCCACGCTCCGCTGTGCTGAGTACGGTGAACGCCACCTAGGTGGCGTTGGTAGTGCTTCTTGATGCCAGCGTCCCTTCGAATGCTGGCATCGAGGCGTCGTAGTGCTGAGACCACCGAAGCGTTCACTGTCAGTGCGCGTTAGTGTCATAATGCAGTACTTCTCTTTTATTGCGATAGCAATTATATGGACACTCAAAAGCAGATTTCTGCCGTCGGCGTCGCCGTCGCCGTCGCCGTGAGGTTCCGTATGACGTCATTTGGAGAAGAAATCGTCGCCGTGGTTAAGTGGTTCTTGAGGGAAAGGTTGGCGCTATCTTCTGCAGCCCTTGAGGGAGCACGGCTCAGCGCCAACGGGGAGGGGTAAGTGGGAGCGAAAGAAGGGATAGAGTGGAGACGCCATGGCTGGGCGAAGCAAAACCGGCAGGCATAGGCGGCACGTATCAGGCCGAGATGGAAGGCCTTGGTGTGCTGCAGAGTCTGCAGGGGTGTTGTGCCAGGCCGGTCAGGCCCGGGGTGGAGTGGGAGGCCGTGAGGCCTTCCCGCTTGTAGAAATGTCCTTAGATGCGTGCGGAGAGCCCTGACGAGTCAAGGAACTCCACGACGCCTCGAAGTGCAGAAAGGTGGTGTCGGCCGGGGAAGAGATCTTCCTCCTTGCCACAGGGGAGGCCCAGGCGGCGGAACTCCTGCAGGAGTGGGCCCCGCTGCTGGAGGTACGCCGGGCAGGCCAGCAGGAGATGTTCGATCGTCTCCGGCTCCCCGCAGGAGCTGCAGGCCGGGGACGTCGCTCGTCCCAGTCGGTAGCTGCGTGCTGCCGTCCAGCTGCAGCCGATGCGGAGCCGGAGAAGGAGCGAGGTCTCCCTGCGAGCCAGGCCTCGCTGGGGGAGTGGTCGTGGGGGGCATCCCAGTGCCACCCGTTTGTCTGGGTGGTGGGTCTCCAGGTGTCGCCGCAGCCTCAGTCCTGTGAAGTCGCCCTCCGTCACGGCCCGACTGAGGGGCACAGTGGAGTGGTGGGCGTCCTTCGCCAGGGTGTCGGCTGCCTCGTTGCCCGAGATCCCTACGTGGGCGGGGATCCAGTGCAGGGACACCGGGTGGCCTGCGTCCTGCAGCGCTGTCAGCCGGGTAGACAGCAGTGCGACTCCAAGGCTGGCGCTTTCTGGCCTCTGCAGGCCGAGGAGGGCTGCCCTGGAGTCGCAGAGGATGGCCGCTGGTAGCCGCGCGCCGAACGCTGTATGTGCGAGTGAAAGGGCGCGAGGGGCGCGTCTTTCCCGGGGAGTGAACGCACGGCGGAGAACAAACGCGCGTTCTGCGCCGTGCTCGCTTAAGGGCTGCAGAAGTAGGCGTCTCTTTTCTCCTTTACAATCACCATAAATGTAGAGCAAACGCACATTCTTCCGACGCGCGAGAAGCCGTGGGGGAGGGGGAGGGAGGGGAGGCGACGTTTAGCTGGGGCACCAAGTGCCTATTTATATCACAGGCTCCGGCAACAGTCACCAACGCCGCACGCATTTTGAGCGAACGCAGGCAAAACGCCGATGGCGTCGGCAACAGTTCTGCGTGTTACCCATGCTGCTGCATGTCCAAGTTTATACAGCTGATAAAGCTAATATTATTACTCCGTATAGCTCTCTACAAGTTTGCTATCGC
>NC_051156.1:140379381-140471881 GCF_013339745.2 Dermacentor silvarum
TATTTCTGTCGCCAAAGAAAAAATAAAGTTACAGAAAAAAAAACGATGCCTGACGAAACGACATCGCGGAAGACCTCACCGCTGCAAAGCTTACATTAAATACCACGACCCGCGAAGTGCGGACTTCGAAAAAAAAAAAAAAAGCTGAACCTAGAAGTGAGGAAAACGTAAAGAAAGTACTACGGCAAAAAAAGCAAACAAATATAGAGCAGCTCTCCCCAATCATACGTATACCTTGAAAGGCCGGCAGCACGCAGTTCAACCCCCGCGAGTCGCAATCGCAGTTATTCCACGGCGATGGCTTAAGTGGCTTCCCCTTACCGAAGCATAAGACACTCAGTGGGAGTAAAAATATATATACGCATCTCGCGGTATAACGAGACTTCGCGGGGATCTTTCAGAAGTCGCTTCGTGCGACGATGACACCCGGATGATTTTGTGGACGTGGCGAGGTCTCTCGACATGGAGAGGACGTATGTACGTATGCGCATCATCTGAATACAGGTGCTATACTTCCATATAGGATGCATATTAAGAAGACATGATTTTGAAGACAGACCAGCGTCTATTTCACAACTAATAGATCTGTTTTAAACGAAAAAGAATGAAATACTGCGTTAGTTTATGCATTATAAGAATAAATAAGTTATTCAGAGCATATTGTTTACGTACTTTCTGATGCCAACCCTCACTAAAAGATAAACTCTCCCATGCAGCCCTCTACACCCCCGTAATAAAAATAAAGCGTATATTAGGCAGTTTTAGAAATGGGGGACACAAATTTAAAGCACACGATATCGGCCAGGCGTAACAAAAGAACGCAAAAGGTGTACAAAGACGTTTGCATGGTTTCGTGGGTTAAGCAAAGCGGCTTAGGAGTGCAAATTCTAAACCTCCTCATTATCTCCAATGCACTGTCTTTAATAAAAAAAAATTGCGTTTCAGACTCGAGACATCAGACGTACAATGCCAGCCGAACAATAGAAACGTGTTCGAGTACAAGGTATGATTCAGCGTCTATACCACACTGACCGCATGTGGTATAAACGCTAACGTACCACATTCTCCGCTCGTCCTCCAAACCGCGGTACCCCGAAGGAGAACCAATCAACACATACTATACACACTGAGTTTCCGCTCACAACGCTCGCTGCGGCATCTACAACCTTCCTTCACGCACCTCTCCCCGAAAATCTAACCGCGGAACTCCCTGTGGATCATTCTGGGTCTTGCACACTTCATTAATTAGATCCGAGGAAGTGCTAAAAAAAAAGAACGAGGACTATGGAGCAAAGCCCAAATGCTCAAGAGATACAAATAATTAATTAGGCAGCGCCACTTAAAGAAAGCCTCCGCGCGCTCCACATAGCAATAGCTCGGCCTCCACAGTTCCCACCTCCTGCCCCGCTCTCCAAGCAAAACAAACCCCCCCTCCCACCGACCCCTCCCCCCCCCCCCCCACACACACACATGCACACACACGATGATGATGACGACGACATGAGCAATGATTTACCGTTCCCGTTACGTAGTGCATGCACTAATACACATGACAGCCGCTCCACTGATCGGACGAAGAAACAGCTCCGCGCGGACTTGGCGTACAAGTGCGGCGAACAATACGAACACCGCCGAGCAGCAGCGCACTTTCAACGTCGAGCTATCTCGTTCTTTGTTCTTATACGTCCCTCGTTTCTTGCTCCCCCCTTCGCTGCCGCCAGAGTCGTTGGCCCGACCAAAAAGGGCCGGCTGAGCCCCCCAGAGTTCATAAAGTATGCATCGCGCCTTGTTCGCTCGCCACCCTGCCTTGTCTCACGACTCCCGCCGCCGACTCCTATCCTTCCCGCTGTCTTTCGTGGTCTCATAATCGAGGGCGCGGATCAAACCAAGGAAGCGGGGGAAAAAAGAAGAAAAAAAAAAAAGAAAAGAAAAGCGGCACGCGAAAGAGCACAAAGCCAGCGAACGATGGAGGTAGCCAGAACGATCATCGCACAGCAGTGTCCCGGGAAAGCGGCTGCTATCGATATTCAATAATTCGTTCGCACAAGCGACCCCGCCGCCGAAGAGCACGCAACACGGCATGCAGCGCCGGACAATTTATTGGCCTCCGCGGCGCGGGACCAACGACCGCCCGCGGGAAAGTCAGGTATACACGTAACAGGGCGGTGGGCCGATTGGCGGCTGTGGCGGCAAACCGAGCAAAAAAAAAGGCGCGCTGCAGCAATTAGGGAGAGAGACGGCAATGGACCTGCTGTCGAAAGAAACAATTAACGCAACGCCGTTTCGACACAGTTTGGAGTGGCGTCCCGCGCGTGGCAAGTAAATGAAGACCAATTTAGCGACGTCACACCACAACAGTGTGCAGTTCCAGCGGAGCGGGGGTTCTGGAGAAGCGCTATATAACGGCTTCCGGGCTACATAGCCGGGTATAGTAGAGATACGCATATCGAAGCAGCCTCTTTGCGTCCAGGTCGTGACACGTGTCACTTCGAGCTTAAAAAGGGGAGTTAATGTGAACTTCAATCGTGCCCTGATAAATCTATTCTGTCACCCTTATTCGCAAGTCCACCATATTCGTCGTGGTGATATCTAGCTTTTGCATACTAATCACACCGTAGCGGCTTTTAAATAGCAACATTTGTTAGGCCTGCGTATACCTGCTCCGGCCATTTGAGGCTAAAAAAGTTGTCGCAGTTTCACCTGAAAGGCGAAGCATCAATTGCGATAGCAAATTAGTAGAGAGCTATACGGAGTAATGATAGTAGTTTTATCAACTGTATAAACTTCGACATGCAGCAGCACCGGCAACACGCAGAACTGTTGTTGACGCCGTCGGCGTTTTGCCCGCGTTCACTCAAAATGCGTGCGGCGTTGGTGACTGTTGCCGGAGCCTCTGATATAAATAGGCACTTGGTGCCGCAGCTAAACGTCGCCTCCCTTCCCTCCCCCCCCCCTCCCCCATGGCCTTTCGCGCGTAGGAAGAGGCGCGTTTGCTCTACATATATGGTGATTTTAAAGGAGGAAAGAGACGCCTACTTCTGCAGCCCTTAAGGGAGCACGGCGCAGAACGCGCGTTTGTTCTCCGCCGTGCGTTCACTCCCCGTGAAATTGCGCGCCCCTCGCGCCCTTTCACTCGCACATACAGCGTTCGGCGCGCGGCGACAATTTCATCTCCATTGACGTCATACGGAACCTCACGGCGACGGCGACGGCAGAAATCTGCTTTTGAGTGTCCATATAATTGCTATCGCAATACAATGATTAAACTAAATGGCAATGCCAAGTTAAGCTGTCTTAGTAAACTACGCTTTTGCAACATCAAACCGCGGCCGCTATAGCTCTTTATCCAAGGACAAGGATCGGTAAGGCACAAAAAACACAGGAACAATTAAATGGAAAGTGGCGACGCCCCAAGAATGTTCCCGCTCGAGCCCACCGTGACGTCACAGACTTGGACAGCGTCTGCTCGGCTTTATAGTTCTTATTCAGTAACGAAAGACCACATTACGTTCCAAGGTACCAAAGGCTACATCTAGAAAGTTTCGGGAACATTTCCTACACCAACAGGGCCCATATATATATATATATATATATATATATATATATATATATATATATATACGGGAAATCCCACTGAAATCCACGATTCGGCGCGAAATTCGTGAAAGCAAAGTTCGGCCTCCGTTTTATCCAGTAATAACCAAACGTTCCCACCAAATGAAGGGCAATTAAAATTTGGAGGAATACTGTACCAGTCTGAACTAATTTATTGCACCTCCTTTGTGGCAGGCCCTTTAGAGAATACGCCGCATCGTTTCCATGCTTTGCTGCGAGAATGGGGGGCGCAAACGGTGTTATACGGAGAAAGGACCGAGATGATGTGCGCCGCAGCATACCAGGGCGCTCTGCGCTGATTGGCGCCCCTCTTCTAACAGCTATGCTTCAGCAACAAGCCCAACAAGAAATACTCGGCCTATACACATGCCTTGATGCGTATACAGAACATACCACCTACACTGCCAAGATGCACTACGCACACTATCAAGCACGTACCACATGATCTACCGCGGTCAACTATACAACATAAGGAGACTCGGTGGAACGGAAACGAGGTTGGCAAAACTGCGCAACGCTAGCACAGGTATAGGGAAGAAGTGCGTGGGTTGCGAACGTTGGCGGTGTTCGGCGCGCATCAATCTCCCGTGTTCCCCTGCAGCTAAGCGCACAGCCCACGAGGAGGTGTCAGACGTCGTCCGCTACCGCAACATTGATGAATTGCTGGAAACCGCGCGAAACTCGACAGGTATACGTACGGAGAAGATGCCCGAATTGAGGAGGTGGAGGAACTCGAGGTACAACATACGTATATTCGGGCGTACCTCGCGAACCCGTCATTCGTGCATCTGTTGCTTTCGTTTTCCGCTCGAGCACATATATCAACGTCGACTCTCCATCACCAGAGATACGAGAAGCGCCAGAGCAGACCGAATAATCAAGCGTGCGTGAGAGAGAGAGAGAGAGAGAGTGTGTGTGTGTGTGTGTGTGTTGGCGGGGGGGGGGGGGGTGCGATCCAATGACGAAGGATTATTTTAAAATAGCAAACGAAAATAATTGTTGCAAACGACTGACCCAGCGTACTGGAATTTATAAACCCTAGGCTCATGGCCGGTCATCTGACCAATCGGCGATAGCGACACCAAAGTAGTTTTTATCAGCATATCCAAATTGTCGGAGCGCTTAGCGCACTGGCAATAAAAAAAAAGAAAAAAAAAAGATGAAGAAAATGTACACAGGGCTAACACGCATAATGTCACGCATGCACGAGCCATGTGGTGGCCGATGGAATAAAAAAACACTCCGGAGAATTTTTTTCGTTTTTTTTTTTTTTTGCACCACCACAGCTGGACGAAAAAAGACGTGTGCTGCAGTTCTTGCTCTTGCTCCGGCATGCGCGCTAATACAGAGACGGGACTTGGCACACATGCGGTCGAAGCGACTGCTCGTGCGTAACAATGCAATCAGAGTCCCATAATGAAAATGCACACAGACTCTGTACGGTATATTACTACTGAATCGAGCCGCAACGAAGCGGCCACCATTTTCTTCCCATATTCCCCGGGTACTCACCTTTGTCTGGTCAATCGTATAACAAAGAGATCCTCCTTCTCTCTAACACACACACACACACACACACACACACACACACACACACACACACACACACACACACACACACACACACACACACACACACACACATGCGCACATTAAGAAGCGTCCAATATAGAGCGAAACGGGATGCTGCCCCCACTCCCTATACACACGCGAAGTAATTCCCCTTAAGCCAACGCGATTTCCTCCATCACGTCCGAAACTCCAAAGCAAATTCTAATCTCGACTTCACGTGCGCCCACAAAAAAAAAAAAAAAGAGTGAGAAGAGGGAAACGTATACATGTCCTGACGAATACGCATAAAAGAAAGATATGTGCGTGCGTCTTTGAGCGCGCGCGCCAGAAAGGGCATCAAAGGCCCGCGCGAATTAATTACGCAGGCAGCGACAGCGCCGCACTGTCTTCTCGGTCACGCATTCTGCCTTTTGCGACTTTTCTCACCCTGCTTCTTTGGAGAATGGTTCCGTATAGGAAAAGGGCTTTAAGGAGGGAAACAAACTACAATAATAATACTAAAGGAATCGCGCGAAAAGGCGCGACGACTTCAAAGGAACATTTCTTTGCGCGTGGCGGGAATGGGAAATAGGGGGTTTCCACCGAGCCGTCTTTTATCCGGTATAATGCAGTCACGACGGTATATAGTGAATGCATGCACACCAGGGGCGTAATTAAGAACGCTTTTATCACATAAGTGCTCTTTCTCTTTTGCAGGCTGCCTTCACTGACAATATGTTCAACATCACGATTGACCGACACCTGCTCTTACGAACAGTGTACGAGCGTCTGCTCTTATGAACATTTTCGAACGAAATCGACGGAAAAAACACTTGCTTTATACGGGCCCGGCAGAAAACTGGGGTAACCCACGTTTTCACCTGCCTCCATTCGTCATCTTTGTTTCTTTTCTTTTTTTCGATCAGCTTCGAACGGCCGCTTATTTGCCGACCTATGTTCACGACTTATTGTTTCGCTAATTGGGAGCATAAGTAGCCTACTTCTATTTTTTTTAATTCTTTTGTACAAGACTCTGTACAACAAAAATTCTAAGCGGTAGCAGAAAGCACGGCAGAAATTAATTTGTAGTTAGAGAAGAAACTCTCCCAACAAATAAAGCACTACCCAACAACAATAAATGCGATCACGTTCCTCTAATTAATTTATTTATTTATGTATTTAATTATTCATTCATTCATTCATTCATTCATTCATTCATTCATTCATTCATTCATTCATTCATTTAGCTTTGTTACATGTATCCCTGTTTGCTGGTTAGTTTCTGAGCGCGGGTATCAAAGATAAAAATAAACGGAAAGCTGCAGGCGAACAGGTCTAACTGCGGCGCATACTGCGTTCTGGTGAGAGAGCCAAGGCGTTCGAATCAAGCTAGGCAGGATAACACTTAAATTGAGGCACATAGAACGACTGCGTGGGAATATACATTAAGAAGATACCACTTTGCTACGACCAGTTAAGCGCTAAACGTCGCATAGTCATCAAAAGAGAACGTCGGCATGACAACGCGGTAATGTTAAACTCAATCGTCGTCAACTGAACAGCTTGCCGGTGGATGCAACTTAGTTATGCACTGATGGCCTTCACATAACACAGCAACGAAGCGCTCGTTTGTCGGCACATGCAGTCATTCTTTACAAGCGGGTAGAATTCTCTGGCTTCTCTGGTAAATGTGAACAGTGCCCAAACATTACAGAACAAACAAACAAACAAACAAACAAGAAAATATTCGATGCCAGAGAGAAATCGGGGTCGACAAAGCCAGCGGGTCGTGCTCCGCCACATAACCGGGAAGCTCTGTGGAGCAGAACGCCTGCGGTGCACGAGGCGCAGCGACTCCCGGAGTCCCGGCGTTAATAAGGTGAGCGCGCAATCCCTCGGCGCCTGGTCCGATTCTTCCCGCGTTATTTCGGTCCCAACTTTCGTCCCCGCCACACGTCGGTGTCGCCTTCGTCCCCGAGGCCGCTTATTTTGCAGGTGCGCATGAAGGAAACGAGGCACGCCATATTGGGCAAACAACGCGAGACCACCAGCGATGACCCGTCCGACGTCACTGCTCTCTCGCTCGCTTTACGGAAGAATTAGAGTCGCGAGGTCAGAGCTGGTGCGCGTAAAACGCACCAAGAAAGCGAAGACCGCTAGGGTCGTGCGCCCTGAAAATCGTCGCGACTCTCGACAGGAACACCGCGGGAAGCTTATCGGTGTGTGGCGGCAGTATATACGGAATCATAACGCAATACCACAGCGTGTAGTTGGTCTCAATCTTCGACTAGATTACTGAAAAGTTAACTGAGCGTCTACGTAATACAAAGTCGACGAAGCGTCGGTTATTCTGTAGTATGTTTTCAAAAAGAAAACCAAGGAAAGAAGACGCAGAAGAAGATGATGATGATGATGACGGGAAAGGCATATATGTTTCCAATTCGTGAAACAGCTGAAAAGCGCGGGTGCCAGAAACAAGTGGGGTGTGGCTTTGTGAGTGAGCTAATTCTGCATTATTACTACCAGCTCACGCGCGTAACGGGAGACAACGCACAAAATGAGGACGAGGACCAGCACCGTCCTCGTCTTCTTTTTCTGTGTTGTCGGCCGTTACGCGCTGGTCGTAATAAAGCAGAAACAAGGACGGACTACATGCGCAAAAAAAAAATGAATGATATTCCTTCGCCAGTGGACGAAGCAGCAGTTCCACCTATACGTTGCCATGCATCAGGATCGACCAGTCGTGTGCGGTGCATGATTACCGAAGTAGCAGAATCGAGAGAAAGGAATCGCTTCGTATACCCGTCTTTGTTTCGAACGTGCACTTTATAGAAGTACTTTGTCCATGGACAGCATGTAAGTGGCGGCGAGCTCGAGTTTCTTGAGTGATACGTGAAACTGGCAAATATTCCGCAGCTTTATCTTCCCGGCAGATGCGGGTAATATGCTACGGCCTCGTAACACATGAGGAAGACGCACAGCTCTCCCCGCCCACCAGCAGCTAAACTTGGGTCTAATAAGAGAGAGAGGCAGAAGGAGAACAAAACCACGCAACGTCGGAATACAGTCGCGATCCTTTATGCGGCCGTTACGTCAGAAGCAAAAGCTTCTGGGTGCCTCGACGGCAGTGAAAAACTGTCGCTTCCCTGCAGCGTTACGTGCAGGTGATATGAAATTGGTAAGTGCGGCGAACCTGCTCACGCACGCAAATGGGCGTCGCAGAGTTGGAAGCGCGAGGACAAAAGTAAAAGCGAATAATTGCTCAGAAGAAAAGAAAGTTCGCACGAAGTCAGCTGCCACAAAAGCACGACGACCCGGGAAAGAAAAGAATAAATAAAACGGTAGCGCGATGGGAAGCAAGAATAGTGCGCGCCGTTTCGAGGCCGAGCGTGACTGCAAAATTTCCAGCTTCAATTCTCCGCCAGATAAGCGTAAACGGTAACAAGTTTCAGCTTCCTGACCGGAGAAAAGAAAAAAAATAATAATAACGAAAGGGACGTAACGTCGTTTCACACGGCTTGCACCTAGGCACAATGCCAGCGGAGTCTATGGCGGCGGGAAGCGCAGCGCGCAGCTATCACGCAAGAAAACAATCAGACGCGCGCTTTCTCCGGAAAACGAGGGCGTTCCGAGCACTCATTTCAACGCTGCTGGAGGAGGAGGGCCGCACAGAATGAGATCAAGCAAAAGCCGCATATCGATCAGAATACGGTTCCACTGCCTTATAATGTATAGTGGAAGGCGGGTATATACGTACAGTCGTGGCACATTCAGTTGCAGAGAGGCAGCGGCGCAGCC
Organism: Dermacentor silvarum; assembly: GCF_013339745.2. NCBI lineage: Eukaryota > Metazoa > Arthropoda > Arachnida > Ixodida > Ixodidae > Dermacentor > Dermacentor silvarum. The sequence continues at coordinate 140,388,346 of NC_051156.1, forward strand.
AGAATATTTTTTTTTCTCAGAACGAGGGGGAGGGGAACTTCAAAAAGGGCGAAGGGAAGGGGGCACATGCCCGGTGTGCCACCCCCTGGTTACGTCACTGTCGAGTCAAGTCATGCTTGTTTTCCTTTCATCAAAAGAAAGGAACAGCTGCATAAAAGCTGCTGCATACAGCAGCTTGACGGGACGGTTGCCCCCAGGGTTTGACAGCAGTGTATAGCAGCATATCCTTGAATATTACCTATTAATAATATACGTACTGAAGAGAGGAGCTCCGCAACGTCAAACGGGCCATATACGTACGCGCTTGCCGGTACCCTCGTAAGTACAAGTATGCAGACCATGTGTCGGCCGAAAAAAAAAATTATTCGAAATTCAGACACACAACATGAAATTGACGAGTGCACTGATGTTCGCTATGCCAAGTTTGGACTGCAGTCCTGAATTTTAAGGTTTGTAGCAGCAGAAAATCGACCTCCAAGTGCGAAGCTCTCTGCCTGAAGAACCTCCGTGTGTGCTTACCTGTGAAGCTTCTGGCTAATTTTTAGCGTATGCCAACTCCCTCTTTCCTGGAAGCAAAAGAAAGGCTCGAAGTTCTCCCAGGTCGAGTCCGTATCATAACAGACCTGGCGTCGAATCGCATGGAAGGCGACCAGCGTTTATATTTTGCCGCGCAATCGGTGCACGAAAACACGATTGCAGACGACGAGACCTAAGTCGCGCGTGCTTGAAAAATTACCGTGTCTCCGCGTTCGATGCACCCTGGGCTTGAAACGCACCTATTCAAACACGTTCGAACGAGCTCACGTGGCACAGGAATACCGCGTACAGCCAAAATCCAGAGAAGCACCCTACACTTTTGTGATGGTCTCCCGATCAGCGTTTCTAAATGGCAGGTTACGAGGGAAAAAAAAGTAAGAATGTTTTAGAGAATTAAAAACTATAGAACGGTGCCATAAGTTGTCGGTAGGGAAGATGCTTCAGGCGCCAGAGGGATAACTGATGCTGTAGAGCAAGGCGGTTCCCGCGCCTTAAAGTGCGAAGGAAAAAAACCATGTATACATAAAATATCTATATAAACCTAGGTCATGGCGACTAAAGTTTCAAATAATTCATCTGCCAATAATGATATAGTAAATCTGTAGGTTAAGTAAGGGTAAAAACAATTATAGGGAGACAGAGTGGTTGTAAAACGCCCTCAAATTTAGTTTAATTATAACTGGTTAGCTGTTGTCACCATTTCAAGTGGACCCTCACATAGATCGACCAATACGGCCTATACACGTTATCTCATTGTTCATTTCCACCGCAGTAAAGGCGCGCATTCCGAAGGCAGATGTATCCGAAAACAGAATCGATGAGAAGCAAAAAAGAAGAAAACGCAACTACGCGGCCTACGAAACTGTGGGAGCCTGATTCCCCCACGCGTCGGAATGCGATCGTTCTCGCGCGGGGTACGTCCGGAACTCGGGCCTCTTCTTCCGTTTCCGGCGCTTCATTTCCGCCGAACGCGTGCACGTCGCTTTCGCGAATGCACAAGCCTCAAGAAGGGCGCACTGCATGCCAACTCGCATAGCAGCCCTCTTGATCTTTTTTTCGATCGCACGGGTCAATAAGTGCTCCCACTACGTACTTCATATTACCTGCTTTTCTTCTATACTTTCTCCGCCTTAGGGTTCGTTGCCAACGGCCATTGTGCGCCCATTGCTCCAATGCAACGGGATCAATTCATCTCAGAAAATGAAAGAAAGAAAGAAAGAAAGAAAGAAAGAAAGAAGAAAGAAAGAAAGAAAGAAAGAAAGAAAGAAAGAAAGAAAGAGAGAAAGAAAGAAAGAAAGAAAGAAAGAAAAAGAAAGAAAGACAAATAAAAAGAAATGCCTGCCTACCTCCGCGCGGCAAGGCAGCAGCCGTAAAGTTTCTAACAATAACTACTAGAGGGAACTGCGGCGCTAGAGTCCACACGGTAACTGCAAGCATGGCGGTGTTCACTTAGCGTGGGGTGAATTCACCTAACTAAACTTTGTCCTTCCGTCATGCATGCGGCTTCGTAACTTATAAAAGTCATCATTTTGAACAAAGTATCACGCCATAACTGCAGCAGGTGGTGTCGCAAACATGGCTGCTATGACGTGCTTCCGGCGTCCGCAGTATTCGCTTCCGGCGCATGTACTCCGTAAAAGCATGAATACGAACGCTTGGAAATTTAGAGAGGTAAAGGAATAAATGCGGACAGGAACGTCTGAGGCTACGAGCACGAAGACCAGAGAAATGTTTGCACTGTACTCATCATTCCCATATTATAGGTGAGCGATCGGCAGAAGGAACTGGCTTTTGAGAAGCGGCGACACGGCAAGCAGGCTACAATCAAAGCAGCACCGTGAGCGTACACCTTGTACTGTGCGGTGCATGAAAAATGTCTCCTTATCGCAGACATGTACCACTGCAGCGGGAACAGATTAGCACAAGTGACCAATAACCCGATCAGATAAATTGCGGACACGCGATGCCGTTGCGCCCTCGCACGACTGAATCACATGGTGCCACATGGTGCCACATGAATCATGTGGCACATTAAATGCCAGTGTGCACGGGAACGAGAGCGCCGCGTGCCCAAATTTCCCTGCTCCAGTCATCGGCCACTTGCGCTAATCGTTTTCCGTTTCAGCTGCACAGTATAGGTACGTCGCTCGTATGATGGCGTAGTGCGAACTCAAAAGGGACCAATAGAGTGAGCATCCCTGTGAACACTGCGGACTGCTCGCCCGAAGAAACCGCTCCAATGGCTCCGTGCATCACCTGTAGTGCGTTGCATTGAAGCGCCGTTAACGAAATAACGCGGCGAAAGAAATCGCTCACAAACATTTCTGTAAAATACTGTCGAGTTTATATCGACGTTTTGTTGCTTTTCATAGGCTTTATGTTGAAATGCAATTGAATATCAAGTAATATTTTTCGCAAGCACTGATACTGAATATTTTGAATTAAGGTTAGAACAAAAAAAGAAAAAAATGCCGCCCAAGCGGCCCTATCATATCTGCGACTAGCCGAACGCCAGGCCCCGTATTCGAAAGAAAGTTCACGCTAAAACCGTCCATAAGAGCAGGATCCAACCAATCAAGATGATGGACACAATAATAGCAAAGGCAGCCGATCAACGGCGGAGAGTACACGTACGAAGAAAAAAAGGTACATGAGTGCGGTCCTTTTCGGTATACAATCGCGAATTCGAGAGAGAATTGAAATGCAAATTAAACGCACGCGAAATGCGGGGAAAGGTGAACAGCTAGGGAAGTACCCATTTGCGTGCAACTGCAGCTGCTTCGCTCACGAACGATTACCGTCTGTCAGAACAAGAAGATCACAGCTTGCGTTTATTAAACGGAACAGACGACGAGGACGTCCGCACACATCAGCCGTCTTTCCGCCTCACACGAACTTCCGACTATAGCTGAGCACCCGGTTATTTCATTTCTTTTCCTGTCGACATCGGAGCGCGCACAGTTAGCTGCCATAGGCGAAGAGAGATCGACCACGCATTTACATCGAATTTACCCTGACCGTCCGGGAAATGGAAAGGAAAGCCCGGTCCCGCCCGATATTTCTCTCTTTCCAACCTCTATCCAATTTCCTATGCACGCGAGTGTCGCAAACACGAGACCACTACTAAAAAAGTCTGCCAGCTGAAAAAGTGAGCGGCTACCTTTTGTTTCTACATTATCTCTCACGCACGAAGTATCCGTGATCGCGCTCGAGCGCTTCGATGTTCGCTTCCTCGACGGTGAGGCGACTGCTGGCATAGAAGTAAAACAAAAGGGCTGACGCGAGGGAAGCCAAGTCAAACAGTCCGTGCTCGGGAAACAATCCCAGAGCGATTCGCGGGAGCGGGACGCGGCGGGTCGATAGGCAAAAAAAGCAATTTAGATCCGCGCCGGTATTTATTCCGTCGTCGTACCCACCGCGAAGAACACGCACCCACAAAGAGCACAACGGAGGGGCTGAGAAGAAGAAACGACTTTTCCTCCTCGCTCTCATCCGAAGAGAGTACGGCATCGTGAGCGTCGGCTCGCGTGGAGCACGCTCGAGGAAGAGAGAAGTTTGAAACAAGGGGTTCGGAACAATGTCGCGCATGAATAGAAACGGGAGAGAGGTGAACTGAAGGCGAGATGGAAACGGGAAAAAGTAATAGAGCGTTGAATTCAACGGTAGTGCCAGGTTCGTGTTTGAAACGTCATACGACAAAGGCGCTGGAGAAAAAAAAAATGCAGCCGTTTTCGTGAGATCACTATGTCAATCGCAAATTTGTGGCCTTTATGGCCACAAATTTCTCTCTCACCAATTGTGTACTTATATGCAGCGTTTATGCCTCACCAGTGGATAGTTCTTACGTGTAAGAAGAAATTTACGTACATCGAGCAACAACTTATACATATACCGCCTTTAAACGTTTCGATTAGCGTAAGAATATGTACTGGTGCAAAAAAGCACACAATCTACCAAATTCTTACCGCGGCATTCGGAACCAGCTGTCCTACCTACGCCTCGCCTTAATACTTTGTGACTATATGAAGCGAAAATGATCCATGCTGTACGAGCGACTGCAAACAACACGACGGGAAAAAACATACATAAAGGGAGCACGTAAATGCCGGCGGAAAAAAATTTAAGCACATAAATAAGTAAACGGATCAACAGAAACAGTATTCTAAGGCGTCGAACAAAAGAACAAAGAAGCTAAGCTTAGGGATTTATTCCGGCAAGCACCAAGGCACGCATCGGTGCGGATGCACTGCCGATCGAAACGCAACCTATATATAGCAAAGGTCACGCATGATATTCTACTGCATATCAACACAAACACGACAGAATTTCTACGTTGATATTGCGACGCATGCCCGGCAGACCGCGAGCTGACCGCCTGGCTGACGCGTGAAAGCTCAGGTGAGCCTGCACAGCACTCGAGCCCGAACACAGCTGACGCGACCGGAGGTTAAACGACAAGACACACGATCGCACGCAGCTACTAAGTTGTTGACATGGCAGGGTTCGATATGGTTCGTAGAAACGGCGAACGAAGACAAGTCAATCCAAAGCTGCCGCCCTGAGGAAGAAAAAAAAAAAAGACGAAGACCAACGACGTCAGGCCGGGGGCGCCTATTCCGTAGGATGCTAGAAAATTCAGAGGAATAATGCACATAATAGCGAGAACGGAACGGCGGGAAGTGCTGAGCTAAGGATGAGCAAGAGCACCGGATGTGGCAGGAAATGAACAGGGAATGGGAGCGGGAGTGAATGAACAGACTGAAGGGGGGCAAAGAAAGCGATGGGCCGAGTTCAGCGAAAGTGCTGCGTTTGATAAAGACGGGCGTTAGGGAGCGAAGAAAGGGAAAGAAGAAAAAACGACACTATAGCAGGCCGCCACCGCCACAAGAAAAGGCGAAAGGCGAGAACCCTGTCGAAGTGCCCGATCACAGTATATATAGGCACGCGGGTACCTGAAGCTGCGAACCGGAATGGTTGCGAGGGCGAGTAAAGGCGATGCTGTGCCCGCGCCTTTGCGACGCATTACTAATTGCCTCATACCATGTATATACTCTGCGGTATGTTTCTGTCACGCCTCGTTTCTGGCCCCTTCAATAAAGAAAAACAGACATGCCCGATGGTGGATTCGAACCACGGTCCCGCAGAACAAGAGTACCATGCTGTGAGAAACGTCTGAATGTCTGAAAACTCGGAGAAGCCTGAAAATCGGACGAGAAGTGCGGTGCTCGCGCACACGAGTCTATAGGTTGCAGTTTGATACATCGGTTCAGAAACGCCGGCTATCCCGTACACGAAACGCTACTCGCAAGTGTTTTCTGGCAACGAGATACGTTGTCCTCCTCGTGGCGTTTGGTTACGTTCTGCGAGAGGTGATGACAAAAAATGGTTAAATCAACGGAAAAGAAATAACACCAAACACTGTTGAAATAAGAATACAGGTTAACGAGAACTTCAACCGAGCCCTACAACCATCTTCCCACAAACGCCTTCTCATATACATTTGAGTCACTACAGCCGCTTTTTTTTTTTTTTTTTCAGTGTTGTAAGAAGGTCCAGCCTCATTCTTGCAGGGGTACTATCAAAGGCATCGACATATTTACATTACTAGTAAATAACGACGAGTCAGAAAAGCGGGTACGCCGATGAACCGAGAGGGAAACCCCGTACATACTAAAAAAAAGTAGAACAAAACCTATCGCGGAGCTATGAGATGATGGCACGGTTTAATAGAGTACCAACTTGCACCTACACAACCCACACGCTATAGATACCACCAAAATACGGCAAAATCGCGCGAAACCGCTTGCTAAATTAAAAGGACTCGGAAAGCTTAAACGCACCACTCGCTTGGGATAGAAAGCACTCGCAAGATTGCGCAAGCTTCAATCGACGGCATGCGCAAACATATCGCGCGAACGAACGCAACTGCGTACGAACGCTGTATGGGGTTTCCATCAGAGATCAAAATAATTTGCTAATGATAAGTGTGGAGTGGAGGCAGAACGGAGGAACGCTACATGTAGACTGGCCGTTCCGGTGAGCGAGCTTATGCTCGGAACCAGCATCACCCTTCATCGCCACCCCTCCTATATACCTCAACCCTCTATCGATCGAAATACGCGCCCTCTGATTGAAAGTGCCGCCAATCGACGGTCCTCGCGCGCCTGCCCCACTGCCTTGCAAGCCTTTGCTCGGCGGTGCACGCCCCCGCCTTGTTGGTCACGCGTCAGTGCGTACGGCGCTGTAACAGCACATGGCCGCTCCCGCAGAGCTTGGTCGCGGAGTGAAACGGTCGGCCGCTTCTTCCAAGCTCAAGACGCGGGTGCGAACCATACGCGATAAACGTGGCTTCGTTTGTGTTGATCTGACCGACGACGCTATACACTTGTATACGCGCTAACACTAAGTGCGCTGCATACTCTTCTTGCAGCCCATGTTCGACCATGCGCATGCACCTTCCCATGATTCTTCCCCTCTTATTACTGTTGGCAGAAATGCCTCTGCGGACATCCCTTATTCCATTGTTGTGGTTAAAATGTCAAAGGTGACTGCAGAAAAGCCCCGTATGCCCCGTAACTCCTATATCCAATAACCAGCATATGATTAAGAGTAAAAACGTGTTCTCATATCGGATTATTGCACATGTGAGCTATGGGCGGGCATATGGTTTTTTTTTTTTTTTTCAGTAAAGGGGCTATTTTCCCGGAGCCTACAGATCGAGGCGATCTCGTATGCTTCGCAAATGTAAGTGTTCGTCATAGAATGCATGTACTACACACTCGTTTCTTTTCCTGCTGAGACGAGTTCGTGTGGTGTGGTATGCGAAAGATCTTATGTATGCGGTTTTTCCGATCACTTCAGTTGAGAGTCAGCGTACTGCCTTATTGTTGTTCTCTCTGTGCTCGTCTTTGGCACTGTTTCATAATAATGTTGCCCTTCTATAAAGTGGCGAATACCAATCGCTATCTCCTGCGCCACCAAGCCAAGCATTGTAATGCACGTCAGTTAATTGAGAACTCGTCGTCGGGGATCAATGTAACCACGCCGAGCCTTTTCGAAGCTAAATGTTGCAGGAAGGGCTGAATAAAATCACAGTTTCTACTCATTATGTCGGGGACACTCGCATCTCTAAGCATATCTCGATAAAGCAATGTCGTTTTTTTTTTTTTCTTAGGGCTGATAATGTGAAAGTGATTCAGCTTCTGGACACATGGACATTGTTCGTTATACGTTTCCACAACAACAACAACGACAAAAAGAAAAACCAAAGATGTCAGTTGTAAAGCAGAATGTAAAATACGCTGAAGGCAGCAATGAGGCGCCGCCTGTTGCCAACAGGCTGGGGGATAAGCCGGAGCATTTTCCTCAGGGCGAATAAAAGCCCAATGGCGGAATACATCTTTCCAATCAGTTTTCATAACCGAGTGCTGTGTTTCAATGGTGAAAGCCTGCTTGTTCGCTTAAATGTCACGGTTATAGCGGCATGTCGAAATCGTCACCACAAGTTTGTAAAGATAACAACAGCTCTTGGTTACCGTGACACATGTGCAAATGCACATTATTCTTGCGGCAGTTATGTTCATGCTGCATCCTATATTGCGGACGTCTCTTCACAGCACTTGAAGCACCCTTCACTGGCGTTGTTCTTGCCGTCGCTGACGGCGTAACTATATCAAATGAATCAAGCTATTTTTTTTTTCGACAGCATGATTAAACCATTGACATACCTGGTGCCAGGTGCGTCAGGTCTCCGCTGAGAGCTTAAACTCTTTTTTTTTTTTCTTTGCCAGCGGTTACCGCTTCGGGGGCCGAATTCACAAAGCTTTTTACTCGTAAATGGCCCTTCCCGTTGCCCAGCCGCGTATACGCTAAGAATATCTCCAGGTACAGATTGGCTGCCATTTGCTCTTACGAACAATTCTAGCTTAAGACGTTTTGGTGAATATACGGGCGCTGGCTTACTTCGAAGGGGGCGGAAACCGATCGTCCACGATGGCTAGCAATCGTTCTGAGAAGGCAACAGGTCCAACGTCAATACGTGCAAGTCCCTCAGAAGGGGCCCTCGGCTCGAGCCACAAGTTCCTGCAACGAGCTTCTGCCAGTCGCCTTACGGCTATAGCACGAAACTCGACGAGCCGCCCTCTCGGGGGTGCGACAGCCAGGCCTTTGAGGCCATCCTCCGGACTTCCTTGCAATGAAGGCGACGCTAAGTTTGCTGTAATACCGCGCACACGGCCACGTCACGGCTCCCGATTATATGGCGCGCAACCTCGTCCACCTACCCTCCCTCGGCTGAACGACGGTCTCGAGCGTATAACTGACTATAACGAGCCGCCGCCAGGGGAGGCGTAAAAGCCGCGGGGGAGCGTCGCTTACTTAGCGACCAGGCCACAACTCCTCCGAGTTATAGTGCCCCTCCTGTACGGCTCTCCTGCAGGAGTTCCTGTCCCTCCCCGTCGCATAAAAGAGAGCCGCGCGCTTCCGTTGTGCCGTCCTCGCGAGGTCGAGGGAAGCGGTAAGGGAGAACGGCGAAGTCGTCGGCAGAAGCCGTTAACGCTGCCTCGTGGATCGCGCGTGCCTGCCGTACAGCGATAAAAAGAAAGAAGGAGAGATAGAGCACTCTTGCTCCAGCCCTCTATCCGTTTAATGCGAGGCAAGCCCCACTCTAAATAACTGAACCCGTCCGCCATGACAGCCCGCGCCGAGTGTATAGTTATGAAGAGCGTTGCACATTCGGGCACGAAAGGACCTTGAGCAAAAGTTGGGAAAGTGCGCGAGTGCATCCCGGGCGGTCTCGGCGCATCCCAGAATGCCTCAGCAATTCGTAAATGGAACTATACCAAGCGCAAGATGATCTTCCTGGTTACATGAGCTGCCTTATACGAAACCCCGCGTCAAAGTCAAAGTATTTATTCCGACATTACAAGGCAAATGCAATGTTGAGGATGACAGGTAAAAAGCCTTCTTGAGGCTTGACCGGTCCTATGCACTTGGCAGAGCAGTGGTTACAAAGCACAAAAATGGTCAAAAGAAGCCCGTAAACAAGGCAATGTAAGGTTTCCAAATCAGTTTGAAGATATAAGCGATATCGAAGAATTATTAAAAATTATTGAAGGGAGAATATGTTACTACATTTTATATAGTAACACCTAAGTCATGTCATGTCACCATGTCATGTATGCCCATTATTACACACAACCCTTCCTTTAGGATCGCACAACGTGTCGTTCTATAGTCAAACGTGATTTATGCTCTCGCCGATACGTCTCTAGTACCGCCTTATTATTGCTTCAAGATATTTCAGTCTTCCCATTTGGATGAAGAATGACACACCAAACAGTTAGCAGGCAATATGCGGTACTTTGACCATGCATTCCGCGGATGTAGTCCTGTACACTTTTTGACGTCACAACCTTGACGTCGCAATTTGTGTCACAATGGAAGTAGAAATCAAAAATCGCACCTAAGTTAAATTATGGGGTTTTACGTGCCAAAACCACGATATGATTATGAGGCACGCCGTAGTGGGGGACTCCGGAAATTTTGACTACCTGAGGTTCTTTAACGGGCACCTAAATCTAAGTACACGGGCGTTTTCGCATTTCGCCCCCATCGAAATGCGGCCTCCGTCGCCAGGATTCGATCGCACATGGGCCTTTCGAACACTCAATATTACTGTAGCAGGGGACCACTGACACATCTATTTAAGGGCATCCTTCAGGCAAAGAACGACGCGTTGAAGTCAAAGTGGACATTTAGAATTAGAGGACCCAACTTTGGGGGACCCAACTTTATGGTACCCAAATTTAGGAAACCCAAATTTAGGGGGCACGATAAAACACTGCTAGCGGTGTTTGGGTTCTTCAATATGCAAATCAGCTCGGGGACGCTATTTCTAAAGCTCCCTACTGGCAGGCCACCTTACAGCAATGGGTCGCGACTGTCCCACTCTTGCACAAGGGGAGGAAAATCGCGCCAGTGTATACCCAAAGCGCCAGTGACATGAAGCAGTCGCGCCTCAAACACAGCACTCGAGACAGCCTTAAAGCCCAGCGTATGCAGTAAAACACTCCACAGCCGCGTCCACTTCTCAGTAGTCAAGCAGCTTTGCTTTCGTGTCAACGCGGTTGCCCTGCAACGTGTCTGGCCTCGGCACTCCCGCGTATGGTGCCAATCGACGAAACCGTTAATAAAGCGCGCAGTAACGGGTCATAAACCGGAGCAACGTACTCTATATGGTCGTCTAGCTCCTATTTCCCGTGGGGACCAACACTATATATGTGCGAGGGCAGCGCAGCATGGCACCCAGGCTGGGCTTTAGTTCTCTAACTCACTCCATCCCAGAGTCTAACCAAAACTTTCACCGGCCAAAGGCGACCGACCTCTCGGTTATTTCCGCCTCTGAAGGAAGGCTCCATCGCGCGTGCGTCTCCGGAGAATACGGGGCAGAACCTCGGCGCGCGGATCCAGGGTTTATTTACACGGCGCGCCCGTTCTCGCGGCCGCTTTTGTGTGCGTCGGTGCAAACGCCGTCGTCTTTCAGGGCGACCCGTGGTCGGGTCCAGCAGTACGCTCGCCAACCCGTCGCGCAGAGGGACTGCACACGCCACCGTCTACACCAAGAGCGGTCTCGACCTGTCCGCGTTCTTCTTCTTTTTGTTGTGGTTGTTTGCATTGTTCTCGTTCGTGCCCCGCTTCTTCTTGTTGTGACTGTCCCATGAGACAGCGTTCGAGACTGGTTCCAGGCGTTCTGACACGGGTCTAAAGGAAAGAAACCAGACCCGCCATAGCTGGGAACACGCTCGCGCGCGCCCACGCCTTGCCGGGGATGTACATCAATCTTGTCTCCCAGGTGGCTCCAGTGAGCTGCACTGTTGCTTTTACACTGCGTTGCTTGCATACGAGGGTGTGAAAAGTATTTGACAGGTGGTGTGTGAAGTACGTGAACTAAATAAAGATGGAGGACAATAGGGATGGTGAGAGAGGGAACACTGCTAAAAACAAAACAAAACAATCAAATCACATGGTTTTCAACGTCCCAAAGCGACACACGGACTGCAAGAGATGCCGTGACGAGGAGGGGCTCCCGATTAATTTCCACCACCTGGGGCTTTTTAGAGTACACCTAGATCTAGGTACACGAGTGTTTTTGCATTCCACATGGCGCATTCAAAAGTGAGCCGATTCCGACTGTGTAATCAAACGTGGCGACTTGTTGATGGGGCAATCCTGACACAAAGCCCCTTCGATATCTTCTTCTAACAAGCGTTTTAGTGTGGTTTAGACCGGTCCTGGAGGCCCAGCAATCAAAAGCATGGGTGGGCTGATCATGAAAATGCGTTCGCATTACATCATCATCATCATCATCATCTCACCATCACCACCATCACCATCATCAGCCTATGTTTATGTCCCCTGCAGGACGAAGGCCTCTCCACGCGATCTCCAATTACCCCTGTCTTGCGCTAGCTGACTCCAACTTGCGCATGCAAATTTCCTAACTTCATCACCCCACCTACTTTCTGCCGTCCTCGACTGCGCTTCCCTTCTCTTGGTATCCATTATGTAACCCTAATAACCCTGTAACCCCCCCCCCCCCCACCCCCCAGTTTGCCAGACTTCTTTCCTCGCCAACTATAACAAGAACCATCACTGACCGTCCGCTTGTGCTAAAATGTCGATCCAAGTTAGAGTACCAACATGCCCAACACACAGCAATACAATAAGTAGGAGCAACATAGAATAGGAGCAGATGACAAAAGACTGGGGAACAACAAAGACCAAGGTTTTAAGCTCTTACGACCAACAGCAGCAAGTCGGCTCGCCCTTCTTGTGTCCTTTCCAACGCAAGATGTACATCTCAGACAACTCACTCACCGTTTATCAATTACTCTATAGCTGCGATTATTAATTCTCGCAATCGGCCTCAACAGTTTCGCAACTCTTCTCTTTATTTCCCTCCTCCTCTTCGCTGCGTTGAGTTTTGTTTTCCTCTTTGCCACTCGTAGCCTTTTACACCCACGTTAAAAAGAATAAAAGGAAAGAAAAGGAACTGCAGGTCATCTACTCAAGCTATTCACTACCGCCATATGAAACCAATCAACAATAAATCCAATAAATTCAATGGGGAAATTGAGTACTTTTATACCCGCCGCGGTAGCTTACACGCTACAAGTTATATAGAATTACATTGCTGAGCTCGATCGAGGTCTCGGGTTCAATCCCGTTCGCGGCGGCAACGTTTACATGAGCACGAAAAGACAGCTCTCGTGTACTTGAATTTCGGGTGCGCGTTTCGGAACCCCAGGCGGACAAAATCAATCCCGAGTCCCTCACTACGGTGTGCCTCATATTCAAATAGTCGTTCTGGCACGTAAACGCTCTCAATTAGGGTTTTCAAAGTGTTTTTTTTTGTTTATATGAATAACTACGAGTAACCACAATTTTTTTTTACGATAAGCCTGATACTCTTCATAAAGATAAAGGCAAATGAAAGTGGGAGAACGTAAAATGTTATCGTCACACAAAAGGAATAACAGTTGCAAAAACAAATTTCTAAACATAATGCCCCGAATAACGCCGAGTCCGCTTATTCGAGATCACAAAACAGAGCTCCACTCATTGTAGATCCACTCAAGAAGGCGGCGCAGAAACAAGGTCCTTGCAGTGCTTTAGCATATACATATATCAATCTGAATTCGAAGGCGTGAAAATCCGGCGGCAAAAGTAAAAACGAGAAAAGACGATAAAGAAAGCGTTAGGTGAAGACCGTGAGTTAGCGTCATTCCCCCTGAGGACGCATATATACTCGGGAAAATCATCGGGAATCAAACTCTACATGATCGTATATACGCGCACAGTTCACCCGACACACTTCGGCGAAACGGGCTCATTTGGAAAGAGGAGAGAAGCCCGACACTAATGGAGCGTGAAGTCCCCCCGGCCAGCAACTCACGAACAAAAACCAGAAAGAACAAAAAAAAAAAGTTACAGAAACGCGGTTTCGACTTCACGAGTGTACCGATGCGACTCTTCTTGTGCGCTTTATTTCGTCTGCACAAGATTACTTTTCGGCCAGAACTGCGGTTTGCGAGCGAGCTTCTACTGAGCCGTGAAATAAAAGTGCCTCGTCGTTACCCGAAAAAAAAAAAAAAAGACGCTCTCGGACATTAGCCTATCACTTTAGCTTGACTTCTAGTGTCCCTTTAGTGTCGCTTTGACTTCGTCTACGAACGCCCTTCGTTTTGTTACTACCCGCATATACGCTCGTATATATATACTAGGGCGGCCTAGGCTTGAAAGCAGGACGCATGACCAGCCGTCGGCTATAGATATATACATATATCTTAATCGTATCGAGAGTAGTGAACGTCAGTGAGGAAGGGCCGGGCGTAAATAGGCTCACGCCTGCCAAAAGAACTTCTAAAAGAATGTTAAAGGAAGACGTCGTGATACGCAGTCAGCCTCTACAACGTGTGCGAGAGTACCTTTATCTAGGTCAATTACTCAGAGTGAATCCTGATCATGCGAAGGAAAATTCCAGAAGAATAAAAATGACTTAATTTGAGCGCATACGCAGGCATATTACCAAATGATGACCGGCAGCTTATCGCTATCTTTGAAAAAGAAGAATGTGCAATCATTGCATTTCACAGCTACTGACCTATGGAGCAGGAACTTGGAGGTTAGTTTAGAAGTCATGCTTGACTTAAAGCGCAAAATAACGGAGGACACAAGAATAAGGAAGAGCAGACAAGACGAGCGCGATGTATACTTCAAACTAATGTTTATTCTCGGAAAAACACGCCTACTTATCCGTCGACACAAATCAAAAGCAAAGTAGATCATTGCGCAAGCGCGCTCCCAACCCCCCTTGAATTCTTGCCACCTCACCCAAATTTCACTTCTTGTAGGCTTAATTTAGAAACCCGAGAAGAAACTAAGGGCCGCGCAAAGAGCGATTGAGCGAAAAATGTTTTCTTTAGTTGTTGCACTGGGAAACGGGAATCGTGTCCATGGTTAGACGTTCGCTATGATGATCACGCTTCATTGTCGTTCACTTGATGAAGAAACTCGAGGCACTTTACGAGAACTTTAACTAGCGGCCTACTTCTCAAGCCTATTGCAGCAGAAAAAAAAGATTGTCGATGAAAGCCACGAAAAGAGCTCCAGAATCTCTCGCCTCAAGCAACGATGTCACTGCGGGTTCGAAAGAGGAAAAAGGGGGCGAAGGGATGGCTCCACCATTAATATCAACTTCCTCCGTTTCTTTCTTTCAATCTATCTATCTATCTATCTATCTATCTATCTATCTATCTATCTATCTATATATATATATATATATATATATAATATATATATATATATATAGTAGTAACTGGATTTTTCAATGGGCCAAGCGTATTTAGGAAAATCAGAAGCACAACTTCGCGGTTATCTTCGGTTTATTATTTTCCCAACAGTTTCGGTCGGTGGACCGACCTTTTTCAAGGACCGACCTTGAAAAAGGTCGGTCCACCGACCGAAACTGTTGGCAAAATAATAAACCTAAGATAACCGCGAAGTTGTGCTTCTGATTTTCCTATATATATATATATATATATATATATATATATATATATATATATATATATATATATATGTGTGTGTGTGTGTGTGTGTGTGTGTGTGTGTGTGTGTGTGTGTGTGTGTGTGGGAGAAGAGGAGTGATGATGAGGATAGGCACTGCAGGGTGAGATTATGCGACTATGCACGTTCGTGTCTATAAGGGCCGTTCACAGTCTTCAATATAGGCCTGCGTTAATCAAAAATTCCAAGAGTGTCTTGATGGCTCGCTTCGTTGATATTCTGTACGACCATGGACCCAGTGAGACTTAGAAGGTTACTGCTTTGGGCTAGTTGGTAAAAATTCATGATAAATGTTATTTGCGCACCACTTGAAACGAGGACTAGAAACGACAGACATTACGATTGCTTTGCTGTCCAACGTCGACTCCAGGGACTAACTCCATCTGGTCAAGAGCGGGCGCCGGGCGGCTGCGGCTCATGGGGTACGTCCCGGACTTGAAGCTGCGAGCGTCGTGTATTCTTTTGACTCTCCGCCTTGTCCTGCTAGGTGCGCTGCTTCACCAACACGGTATGATGATCAATAACCGACTCGCCCAACTTTCCACGTTACTGATGAACTTGAAGCTCCTTGAATTTCGACAGCGACCGACTTCAACGACACTCTCAAGCGAACACGCGCGACTTGTGTTTCAGCAGACGTCAGCCGCGTTCTTGCATGATTTCAAACGAAACCGTAAGCTACATTGTTTAGGGCAAACGCTCGAAGTAATCTACAAGTAGCGGGAAAATGGTCCATTCGCCGATTTCACGAAAGCCGAAGAAGACGTCCCCTTGACGACGTGCAACGCAATCAGATGCAACGCCCGTTGCAACGCGCCGACGTCATTAATAAAGTTGTTACTCACTCACTCCTTCTCTTCCAGCCACAGGCACCGCTGACCAGGCGAGCTATCAATAAGCCCGCAGGCGTTGTTCTCGGAGAAAGCACGAGCCCCCAAACGCAATACCAAAGTCGAACAGGTTGCAGTCACAACTTGTGGAAAAAAAATTAAAACAAAAATAACTAGAAAGAAAGGTGTTTTTCATTTTCGCCCATGTTAGCGGGCACGTGCACACAACCTGCCTGCCTGCCTGCCTGAAAAAAAAAAGAAAAAAAAAACAGCAGGAAAAGAAGCAAGGCGGAGCGGAAAACAAAATGAATTAAAAAAAAAAGCGGGAGCGAGAAGGACTTCGTTCCTACATTTCATGCCCAACAGTTTCAATCAATGCCAACGCGCACGCAGCCGAAACGAACAGCCCGAACCAGACGGTGACGGTTCCCGACGCTGTGAGATGTAGAGAAGCCTGCAGTGCTCTGAACCCTCTTTGCTCAAGAAGCAAAACAATAAGAGAACACGAGAAACAAAGGTTCGTCGGAGAAAGGAATGGAATTCAACGGGGTAAAAAGAAAACCGCAACAAATAGGCAGAGGGCGTACGAAAGAAGGTTAAAGAGATCCGTACCAAAGCAAACAAGCGAAACGAGCGGAAGAGACGTACACGCAGTGAATAAAGAAATGGAAATATCTGTACGGCCAGGATGGCGGCGGTGTATACACGACGACCCAGCGAAGAGCAAAACGGCAGCGGCGGCAACCGCGAAGGAACGCATCGAGGTACGGGATCAAAGATTAGCAAAAGGAAGCAACAAGGGGGGGGGTGCAGCAGTGACGTCACTCGGCGAAGAAAGGTGCCCACAGTGCGGCGCTGCTGGTTTCCCTCGGCGAGGGACGAAAAAGGAAACTGGGAATTACGAAACTAAGGCCAAAGAAGCGGAGACTACTGCGCAAGGAACACCGCTCTCTCTTCTCTGGACGAAAAGGAATGATCCGCGTGGGACCACCGCGGACGAATAACCGAGGCGCAGCTATAAGAGCACAAAAAAATATATAAATCTGCGACGAAAACGCTATTTGACATGCGAGTGAGATGCAGTGCGCAAGGCGCGTATAACGCCGGAGGCAGTATACGTCTGGTAAAACGAAGAGATGGATCCGACTAGATGATGAAAGCATCGGAACACGATGATTGCCTGAAGGCGCGTCTCCTTTCTTCTTTTCTTCTTTTTCTTCTTCATATTTTGTTTGTTTGGTCGCTTTCTCTGCTTTGAAGCCTCGACTTCATACGTGCACCAAAAAAGTTCAGCGCGACGTTCTTTGCGCAGATCAGGTGATTGGAGCGCCATACGATGCAGGAGAGTTTGGTAATCGAAATGCAGGAGCATTTCGTAACCGGACAGCAAGCATCACCGTCTTCCGAAATTTGCCACGTGTATCACAAGAAAAAAATGTCACAAGAACATTAACTTCGCAACTCCTGATTATTTTGAACCGCATATTCGACATAAATGCCGATGTTGTTCCCAAGATGGGAACAACCTACGCTTCGCACGCTAAACAAACACCGAGAAAGACCAAATCGAAAACCATACGCTTCAACACCCGTCTAACCGGTTGCTTATTTTAAAGTAAATTGCTAGCCTGACGTGTTATGATGTTATTTATAGTTAAAAAATCTAATCAAGTGATGCTAGGAGGTGGCGCAACAGCCCGGTGATGCGCCAAAGCTATTACGAGCATGAGCACAAATAACTGCATTTTATTTTTATTGAGAGAAAAAGAAGTAAGAAACGCTGGTTACGTATTCAATTCTGGGCACAAATTTGAGTTTTTTTTTTTTTTTTTTTTTTAATGCAGCACGAGCGTCAGACAAGTAAACGTAAAAGCAAACAGTGAGACTCCATGCGCGTGCAACTCTTTCCTTCCCTCTCCAAAATTTAATAATCCACACCTATATACCCGCTAACCCAGCGACAAGCTAACCGTAACCATAACCCTGCATTGCTATACGCCAAAGCATGCAGTCTAGCGAAGCTACGAAAATACTACTTACCGAACAAGGTTTTGTGGAATTGACGACGTTAGCTTTCTGGAAGTCTGCTTCTTCCAAAAATATAACACTTTCTTGAAAGGCGCAGTAGCGCATCCGTCCGTTCGAATCATTTTACCGAACGTCAGAGAATTCATCGCAATCGCGGGAATAGAACATAAAAAAAGGGAAAAGAAAAGAGAGAGACAACAAATAAAAGAACTAAGGCGTACAAAAAAAAAAGCTGCTATACTTGATCCGAGACTTGACAGTGGATTTTGAAGTATGATGTGCTATATAGTACGCTACACATAGCTGACAAGATAAGACGGCGCGTGAACCTGACGTTTGCTTTATGCGGTCTAACTGCACGCACGCAGCTTCTCAATGTCGAGAAATCGAATCCAACTCGTGAGAATCCCTTGTGCATTACACTGCATTCATTTTTTTTTTTTTAGAAATTACATCGGAAGCAATTTTAATTTCTCTACCGCGCAGACGTTTGTGGTATTACTTGGAAGTAGTTTGATCATACTCTTGTCATCAGATTTCGACTTGTGATGAAAAGCATCGGAACACGATGATTGCCTGAAGGCGCGTTCCCTTTCTTCTTTTCTTCGTTTCTTTCTCTTTCTTTTTTTTTTTTTTTGCTTCTTCATATTTTGTTTGTTTGGTCGCTTTCTCTGCTTTGTAGCCCCGACTTCATACGTGCATCAAAAAAGTCCAGCGCGACGTTCTTTGCGCAGATCAGGTGATTGGACCGCCATACGATGCAGGAGAGTTTGGTAATCGAAATGCAGGAGCATTTTGTAACCGGACAGCAAGCATCACCGTCTTCCGAAATTTGCCACGTGTATCACAAGAAAAAAATGTCACAAGAACATTAACTTCGCAACTCCTGATTATTTTGAACCGCATATTCGACATAAATGCCGATGTTGTTCCCAAGATAGGAACAACTTACATTTCGCACCCTAAATCGCCGCATCGTCACATACTAAAGACACAAACCGTGAAGTGCGTTTCGAATATTGCGATATGATATGACATATGCATTCGTAACGTGCCAGTCGTATAATGTAAACTGGCCTAAATAAAACACTGAACTGTCTTAGTTTATCGCGAAGATGCAATCTTCCTGTCTGCGGCCCCAATGAGAGAATTTCGCAATAAAGGTCGTTTTTTCCCTGCCATTTACTGAGAACATTTTCAACAGCCTTTATCTTGAGGTCATTCTCCTACGGTATGCACGATGGCAAAAAATAGTGTGGAGTTTCGGCAATAAAATCTCGAAGTTTATGCATTACGAAACAATCGCGCAAAGCACGCTGCACAACGTTACCCGAGTACCGATAATAAAAAGTCCGAAACCGCAACTCTATAAATTCATATACGAAGCGAGTCAAACACGACAGGCTAGGTTCACAGAAAGAGTTGAAGTATAACAGAGAGAGAAAACATTTATTTTGACCATCGAGGTCGTTGATCTTGAGGACGAGTGGGTGGTGTCCTTATTCCAGGACTACCACTGGCCATGGCTGGTCGACGTACTTGCTGGACGAGTTTCTTGTCCCGCCAGGGTATCGCCGGTCAGCTGTATCTCCCACCACTCGAATGACGTGCTAGGCGTCTTTAGGTGTTGGGGTTTGCCCCCGTACCCCCACGAAATGCGAAAGAGTGTAGGGCGTGTGTCGCCGCACCAGGGGCAGATGGCGCGATATGTTTGTGTGTATATTTTGCTGCATCTGTGTAGATTTGGGAATGTGTTCGTTTGGATTCAACAGCGGTCGAACAAGAAGCATCTCATGACCGAAGCCAACATTAGAGGAGTTGTCACAAGTCATCTTGTAAACAGACACCTCGATTTCCACAAGTCCCCTTGTCGAGACGTTGGCTCGAGCCGGAGGCATCTCTTGTTCGAGCACTGCTGATTATACGAATCAAGCACTCTTATCCATTTCCGCGGACGTTACGAAGTTAGCGCAGTATTACATTTCTCTCTCTCTCTCTCTCTCTCTCTCTCTCTCTCTCTCTTTCATGCCACGCACATCCGGCTGTGCACATCGGCGTAGGCAACAGACGTAATCAATGTACCCCGCTATATCTCGAGTAAGACTAGCGGTACGAGAAGCACAATACCTTCCCGTACACAATCCCGTTGAAAGGTTCGCGATGACATCGGCGAACGTTGCGAAAGATGCGTTGGCGGAGCGCGGAGGACACTCAGTGCGGATTTGTAGGAGTAAATTAACTCAATTACGGAATCCGTCGCACGGGGCAGAACGCGAAGTACATATACACCCAATACCCCACTAATAAACGGATTGACGTCACGAGGGAAGAGGAGCGATGTTGACAGACTTAATAAAAGTAAGAGCCGTCGGCCTGAAAGGGATCGGTTGCGGTATGAGACTGCCATAACGAGGCGAGCTGTCTAATTAGATTTCACGGAGACACTTATTAGGCGTCGACATGACAGCCAAGTTGGAGAGGACCGCAAGAAAATAGAAAAGAGAGAGAGAAAAAAAGAAGAAAGCTTTCGGGCGTACCATGGCGTCCGTTATTATCGTCCATCTCTTAGCACACCCATAGCTTCCTACGCAATTTCCATGGCGCCTAAAAGTTCTAGTGATATGTCGACCGTTCTATCACTGCTCCCGCTCCCGAAAAGTCTCGAATTGTATAATGGATTAGTTAAACATTATTATAGGACGTTATTAACGTACAGAAAACGCAAGAGGCATCACCACGCCCACAAAGGCAGTGCGTTGGCGAGGATCGGTTGCGGTATATACGTATAAGTAGGCATAAAGAGTCGAGTTGTCTTAGTAGATATCACGGCGACAGTTACTAGGAGTCAACATGACAGCCAAGTTGGACAGGACGTAAGGAAATAAAGAAGAAGAAGAAGAAAAAAAAAAGAGGCGTTCGGACGTGCTCTATAGCGTGTGCTATAAGCCTGGGCCGTAGGCCTACAAGGAGGCTGAAAATGGGCGCATGAAAGTGACAGCCTTATTAACTGCTGCAAAATGTGGTTATGGGCCCATTGATCGCATGAGGCAAGCGTAATATAGGAGTTCCTTATGAAAATGATGGTGAAAGAAACAGAGAGAAAGAAAGGAAAGAGAGACTCGAGAAGGAAAAGACGGAATGACAATCGAGCTGACAACGAGATTCAAAACGTAGCAGAGCTTTCGCTCTAGCCAGTTGGTCAGACATACTGGAATGTCTGATGGCATGTGTTATGTGCATAATGGTATGTGTTATGCCGCGAAAAAACGTGGAAACACATATTGAAACGGACGGGTGCCAACTACCAACTGATATTATTCCACAACTCACGCGAAGAATGGCTACGGTAGCCACATGGCTGCGTATGTCAAGAACTGTGGGAGCATTACTAAGTTCCAGCACACGAGTTTCGTAGCAGAAAGCCACACTGGGACGGAAAGGTAAGTGGGTTTCCACATCAGGCAAAGGCGAGCGACATCACAAATGTTTCCATTTAAACGCGATTGCTTAAACGACAGCAATCTGTCTCGAATCACAGACGGTGCTCGACGTGTTCCGGAAAGAAGTCTTCCAGGACATGCTCGCAGTTCGCAAAGAGGCTGGAACACTGGGAGCGCTGTATTGCTGCGCCAGGATAATATTTCGAAGGTGACGGTGTTCGAATGCCCATAAAAGAGTTTTTTTTTTCTTAGAAGAGCCAGTCTCGAAACTGTTCCATACCACCCCGTATGGCAAATCAGTTCTGCCAAAATGCGGACGATGTAGCAAGTTTCGTGTCTACGAAGGCCCACACGGGTTGCTCAAAAAAAAAATTCATCCTGATCTCGAGAAGAACGCGTGAGGAATGATTTACCGGGGCACTCGCTCTACCATCTGTTCTAACCAGGAGGTGAGCAGGAACTAACCAGAACGCTACTTTGCAGATTCTTTCTTCTCTCAGGGGGATGGCAATTTAGAATTAAGTCATGCAGTTTACGTCCCGAAGTTGCGTAGTGGAATAACTACAGACTCAGTGAAGAACTCCGAATTAATTTTAACCATAAAACTTGTTGTTGGGCTAGTTGTTACATGATTCATACAACAAAAAGACGCAACACACCAAGGAAAAAAGACAGGCGAAAGGAAAGAGCGTCTTTCCTTTCGCCTGTCTTTTTTTCCTTGGTGTGTTGCGTCTTTTTGTTGTATGAATTAATTTTAACCAGTTGGGCTTCTTTAGCGAGCACGTCGATCTAAGTAACCCGCGACCTCACCCACGCTGACGCCTGGTGGCACGTCTCCTCCATCACGACTACCAACGTCGATGACCATGAGCAACCGTCGTGCATATGGAAGCTGCACTACGCTGCACACGCTAGCACAACGCGAAAGACGAAGCACGTAACTGACACACTAATACAACGCGCAAGACAAAGCACGTAACTGAATCGTCACCGAGTCAAATCAGCGCGTACAGCGCGTCGTAATTGCAGCCTCCGCGATCAACTTCAGAAACATTTTCAGAGCTAATTGCGGAGGCCACGCTCCGCTGTGCTGAGTACGGTGAACGCCACCTAGGTGGCGTTGGTAGTGCTTCTTGATGCCAGCGTCCCTTCGAATGCTGGCATCGAGGCGTCGTAGTGCTGAGACCACCGAAGCGTTCACTGTCGGTGCGCGTTAGTGTCATAATGCAGTACTTCTCTTTTCTGCTCGTAGGCGGCGGCACCGCCCCGAGCAAGAGCGCGGGTACACGGAGGAGTGTTAGATATATAAGGCGCGTCTGTGTAGCTCTCTGCAAATGCGTTTGTGGCGCAATGGGTTAAACGCTCTCTTTCATGTCTATATATATATCTATATATATATATATATATTATATAGGGGGGGTCTCTTCCTTACGCAGGAAGAACGGCTAGCATCCACGGTGGGAAAGGTTCGGAGAGTAAGCGAAGGAGACAACACGGCCGACAACGCAAGCAGCGCCGACGTCGACGGCAACGACAAACAGCGGCGTCAACGGCACAGCCTTCGCTGACTTCCATTAGAACAGCGCAGCCTGAGACCATACACCGCCCTCCCAGTATGACTCGGAGGGCATCAGCAATTATAAGAGGGGGCTGCGTAAGGCCGTATTTATATATGAACGAAAATAAAGATCTGCCGCCCTCGTATATAAGGCCACCAACGCGCGAAAGTTCGTCTCGCCGCCACTCAAGCGACGTTTATCTGCCTCACTACTCCCCATACACATCTACCGAGAAAAACAACGTCGCGGAGACGCATGGTTGTATCACTGTGGAAGAGCGAACGCGAGCGTTGCAATATATAATACGTCCGGGCTCGGTCGCGCAGGAACCACGGTGTAATTAGGCGCTCTATACGGTATATATATATATATATATATATATATATATATATATATATATATATATATATATATATATATATATATATATACGGCCCGTCCTCGTCGTCTTTCGTCCGACCGCCCGAGTGGCACCGGCGGTGGCGATAATTAAAAGCGCCCTCCTTAAATTACTGATGGCGCCGCCACGCACGAGCGCGCGTGTTCTCGGCTGGTGCGCGAACGCCACGCGCGCCGGCCCCGCCATGTGTTGCGTCCACTCTGCCACACGCCACGGCAAGCGGCCCTGAGGTGGCCTTCTCGGTCGCGCACATTTAAGCGTGCGGACACCGAAGCGGGTTGCTCCTTGTAATACTTAAGATCCACACACAGGCACGCCAGATCCACGATGATCCACAAAAGAAAAAAGTACCATTACATCCGTGTTCCGCGTACTAGAACAATAACAAAGGCGACATCTCAACTGTGCTCACTTAAATGTTTTTCTGCCATATAATATCACTTTCGGTTATACTGCCGGCAGCACAGTTCTCTCGAAGAAGAACCTCACTCGTCGATTATTATTTTTTTTTCTAATTTCAGCGCGACATCGAGAATAATTAAGGGCTTCGAATACGCGCCTGGTGCTCGTCTTCATATTGGCACAGCCTGTTATATCAAGCTACGTGAGTCACGACCGGGAGTGCATTTCTTTCGGAATTATACTGCACCGCGCTTGCCATTACGCTGCATATAATACGACGAACGCGCCATGGCGACAGGCACGCTGGAGAAATGGCTGTTTCCACGGTGTCGCCGCCTTGGCCATTAGAGCTGCGCATTTTACTTTCGCCTTGCGACCAACGTAACAAGTGGCCGGCGCCTCCAACTAGATCCCGCTCTTTATTTATTTTTTATTTATTTTTTCGTTCTCTACGTCGGAAACCGTCAAATGCATGAGAGCTGGGCTTTCAACGGTTCTCGCGCGCGCCTTGGTGAGTTGAGCAACGCCACGAAATGGAACTTGTGTCTCCAACAGATGAAAAAGGCGTCAGAGAGTGTCCCCGGGAGTGTCGCAAACTGTCACGCAGACAAAAGACAAACACTACTCGGAAGGCACTTACCTCGTCCCAGACTCGGAGGCAGGGGTGACTCGGCGGACCGACGTGCACTGCAACGAAAAAGGAAATACAGAGAAAACGATATGTTAGGAAAGAATTTTAGACGACAAGGGTGTAACAAACTCGACAAGACGTATATACCAATGCACAGAACAGTGAAAAAAAAATATGGTATCGCAAACGCACCGTGCATACACGAAAATCCACTTTGTCACCGCGCCGCAAGAACCCTAATTGAAGGAAAGTGCGAAGTCAGCGGCCACGTACCGCTGCGCCAACTTGCCACGAAAATGGCGGCGCCGGATCCGCATACACGTGTGACAAAATGGCCGCAGCAGAAATCGCGTTTCTTTTTTTTCTTTTTACAGCGAAGCTGTTAAGGGCTCAGTCTTCGATGCTCGCGTCCGGATGTAGAAAAAAACTCTCATTGGCCGTATTCTGTATGTGCGAGTGAAAGCGCGCGAGGGACGCGCGCTTTCACGGGGAGCGAACGCACGGCGGAGAGCAAACGCCACTTCTTCCGTCGCGTGAAAGGCCGTGGGGGGGGGACGGGAGGGAGGGGAGGCGACGTTTAGCTGCGGCACCAAAGCGTATCTTGCAACCGGGCGCAAGGAGAACTGGCGACTCAATCTCCCACACGAGGCATCGCGGGAGGGAGGGGTTGCGGCTTCTGCTCTGCGAGCAACTAGTATACTTTGCGAGGCGCCGAGAGATCGCGCGCACCGCGTCTTGAAAGCGATCTGCAACACGGCTCCTACCTTTGTATGCGCTGTGCTTTCGCCGCTCAGTTTCCGTTAAAGCGATAGACTGCATGAACCTTCGCGCGCTACTGATGGCGTGCTTGCTCACGCAACCATAAGGCCATGGTCGCCGTGGTCACTAAATAAACGAAAACCACCGGATCATATATATTTATCATTCTTTAATAGTTCAAATAACCAACTGCACCATCACATCTTTATAGTCATCATTGGAAATACATAATTCCCTCCATATAGTACAGCTTCGCTGGTCTACCATCTTCACCGCAGTGGAAGGGCTGACAGTTTTCTTTTTTTCTATTTTACAAAACTGGGCCTATTGATAAGGGAAGATTTTAGGTTATATAACTGTTCGTAAGAGCAGATGCTAAAGCCTATCGTGATGTTGAACATATGGTATTAGCAAAGGCGGCCTGCCGATCGTAAATGGCTATTACGAACGGAAAGGTCTGCGAATAATAATGGTGCGAATGCCCCCTATAATAACGTCCATAAGGGCGCTGTAGGTACGCTTCAATAAATAAATAAATACTAAATAAATAAATAAATAAATAAATAAATAAATAAATAAATAAATAAATAAATAAATAAATAAATAAATAAACTACGGCCCCTGGGCTCATACGTATTCATAACGGGCACGTTGAGTGAGGATCCGTGTTACAAGCGCATAGGCACGCAACTTCAAGGCGTTTTCCTGGAAAATCAGGCGGCGTGGTCAAAGCACATGATGCGGACAAGGAGGAGGGGGAGGACAAACGGTTGCCTGTAATGCTAGTTGGTCCTTGATCATGAATTGCATTGCTAATACTAGACAAAGCCAGTAAGCAGCACTGATCGTAACGGAACATGCGTGTTTCGGGTGTTCGTTTCCTTTCTCTTTATTGCGACTGCAATTATAATACGGACGCTCCAAGCGAATTCTTGCCGTCGGCGTCGCCGATGCTGTGAGGTTCCGCAAATATTTAGGTATATGGATTATATATGCTGATCCATGCCGTATATGCAGGTTATCATCATCATCATCATCATCATCATCATCGGCCTGTTTTTATGTCCACTGCAGGACGACACCCGCTCCCAGCGATCTCCTATATAATCCCTTTCTTGCGCTGGCTGATTCCAACTTGCGCCAGCAAATTTCCTAACTTCATCGCCCCACCTAATTTTCTGCCATCCTCGACTGCGCTTCCTTTCCTTTGGTATCCATTCTGTAACTCTAATGGTCCACCGCTTATCAACCCTAAGCATTACATGGCCTACCCAGCTTCATTTTCCCCTCTTAATGTCAACCAGAATATCTGCTATCCACGTTTGCTCTCTGATTCACGCCGCTCTCTTCCTGCCTCTTAACGTTAGGCTTAACATTTTTCGTTCCATCGATCTTTGTGCGGTCCTTAACTTGTTCTCGAGCTTCTCTGTTAACCTCCAAGTTTCTGCCCCATATGTTAGCACCGGTAGAATGCAATGATTGTACACTTTTCAACGACAGTAGTAAGCTCCCAGTCATGATTTGGCAATGCCTGCCGTATGCACTCCAACCAAATTTTATTCTTCTGTAAATATCATTGTCATGATCAGGGTCCCCTGTGAGTAATTGACCTAGATAAACGTGCTCCTTTACAGACTCTAGAGGCTGACTGGCGAACCTGAATTCTTGTTCCCTTGCCAGGCTGTTGAACATTATCTTCGTCTTCTGCATATTAATCTTCAACCCCACCCTTGCACTTTCTCGGTTAAGGTCCACAATCATTTGCTGTAATTCGTCCCCATTGTTGCTGAATAGGGCAATGTCATCTGCAAAGCGAAGGTTGCTGAGATATTCGCCGTCGATCCTCACTCCTAAGCCTTCCCAGTCTAAGAGCTTGAATACTTCTTCTAAGCATACAGTGAATAGCATTGGAGAGATTGTGCCTCCTTCGCTGACCCCTTTCCTGATAGGTAATTTTCTACTTTTCTTGTGGAGAACCAAGGTATATATAGCTGTGGAATCTTTGCAGATATTTTCGAATATAATTTTAGATATTTGTAGGTTATATTGCTACACTAATTAATCGCTAATCTTGCTCATACCAAGTCTTGTGTTCTTGACTAAATTATTCATCAGAAATTTGAGAATTGCAGCCCGCAAACAGATGTCACGATACGCGACATTCACAGCGCACGTCTTTTATCTTAAATCTTCTCAAACTGTTAAATATGAACACTCATTGCACGTACTGAGAGGGAATTTCGAAGGAACTAATTGAAAAATAAACAGCGAGGAAAAAGAAAGAGGACGAAGATCGTGATCACACGGTATGCCGATCATACACGGATGTGTGCGTGCCGCAGTTTCAGAGAAAACACGAATACATAAGAGCAGGAATGAGTATATAGTCGCGGCTGCTGACCAGTCATTTCCTTTGAGCTGTCACCGCTCCACATTCCACTTTATTTGGATAACGAGCGTGTTTTTCTTCTTCTTCCTTCTTCTTCTTCTTCTTCTTTTTGCCAGTTTGCTCATGACACTCCTCACACACCTTCTACCCCAGCGTCACCGTATGCCCTCCTCCTGTTCATTTCCCGTTTATCCCCTACCTGCGGCATCCCCTCTCTCCCAATTTTGCTGCCTCGCAGAGCGCGCGGCGCTACCCCGCTCCAGCGCATTCCTAGCCCCGCTGCGTGGAATGCGCGCTCATTAAATCTCCCAGCGTGCCGGGCAGTCCACACCGCGCCCGCCTGGAAAATGCTGGGCATCACTGCAGGCAAGCGTGCGCACGCCCTCGCAGCTGCATCCCTTTTAATCTTTCCATTCTTCTCTTTTATTATTCCCTTGCCCAGCAGAATACGCCTTTTTCGTGGACTTCTCTTTAGCGCGCTTCCGCGTCATGCGCCCCATTAACCACTTCAAGTTTCGCGCCCCTACATTCCCTTCCTTTAGGTGTGGTTAAGATATACGAACTTCGGTGAGCCACAGAAGTCCGCGCTTCCCACAGACGACCTTCGCAGGCGACATCTTGTGGATACGTGAAACAAACCCGTTCTTCGCGTTTCTTTTCCCGATCACCTGATCAGCAAGACAGGCCTCTTCGCACGCACGGACACGCACACTCTGCTTGTGTACGCTACAGCTTTTCGAGAGACCTGACGCGCCGCATCCAGCAAATGACTTGACAGCGCTGGGAAGGATCCCACTGCTCCCACAACTTGAGATTTGTGTCGGCACAACTGTTCTAACCATAATAAAGATCGAACAGGAGACTGAACTGCAAAGCGCGCCGTCGGGACTCGAGGCAATGGCTTGGCGACCATCGGCTCACGGAAAGTCTGGTCCTCAATTCACAAAAGTTATCTTATAAGTAAGCTGGTTTCATCATCGCAGGCCGGCGGCTCGGGCACCTGCCACTGTACTCCTGATAACTATCACCGTGAAGATTATAATATTATAGCGGCGACGTCCAGTGGCGCACGGCCACTATTTCAGTTTTCGCACATTTGAGCTGGGAGAGCATGTCAACAACGGAGTTATTTTCACTGTCACTTTTATACTTCGCTACAACGCTTGCCTCGGTAAAAAACGCAGCATGGCAAATATCGCGTAAAGGTTAAAAACGAACAACCCAGTGTCTCGTCACAAATAAATTTCCGTAGGGGAAACCGCGCGAGAACCGACATCCGCATACAGCTTCGTGCGTATACTTCTGTTTCTGTTTTATGGTGTATTCGTGCGAGACTTACTGTTGAAAACAAAAGAGCAACTGCAACAAGGGCGCGAGGCCTTACAAGCGGCAGTATAAATCTTTTGTTTCCAGCACTGACCTGATTCAGTTCAGAGCGAGCTCTGTGCAGTGTAGTGGACACCTACGTTCACAAATCAGTCTAGCTGCGGAAACGCCAGCCGGCCCCTGAGGCTTTACGTCTATACTTCTACCACGGTAGCGGTGGAGCACGCTTGATCTACATTTTGTGGAAGCGGCCGTGATTGTGACAGCGGATGCGCGTTTAGCCCTTTTTGCAACTGCTAGCTGCATTTCCGCGGGCACTTTTTTGCATATATATATTCTCGCCAACGAGTTTTTGCCGGAAATTTAAGATCCTACTCCGAAATTTCTCCTGACGAGTAAAGTTCGCGCGAGCGCCGAACGTTACCGGTAATACCCAATAGAAAACGGAGCTCCGTATACAGACGTAGGCGGCCTTTGGTGCCAGAAATACTGACAATACAAAACGCCTCACTTCTCTGGGAATACGTGTGACGTACCATTCCGCGCCAAACATGGGAGACAGCTCCGCAAAAACGTTGGACTGCGCGCGTCCCCTCCAAGCATCTTCGTGCGCCATCTAAACATAGAAAGACTTATTCCTTTCTTTCTTTCCTCCTTTCTTTTTTTTCTTTTAATTTACACTACCCTGTTTGTTTTGCTTATACTATCGTGCGTTAAACGTGTTCACGTGCAATTTGTTGAGCAGAACGAAGGGAGGGGCGGAGAAGGGGGGGGGGGGGGGGGGGGGGGGGAGCTAACGAAACAAACGAAGGGTAGCCAATTTTGGTGTGTGGAACAAGACGCCCACACTCATGAACCGGCGGGTGCCGCTGACAACGGAACGAAAACAAACAGCAGCTCCTGGGATACGCGATTGAAAGGAAGGTATTCTCCCCATGTGCACAAGAAAAGAAAGAAAGAAAGAATTCCGCCTTTTTTCTTTTTACTTGCGCTTTCTGGAGCCCCGCCGTCGCATCAGCTGCTGTTTCACGCATTTTACTTGTCTTCTTCATAAACTCTGCGGAGTTTCTTTCTTTTCTTTCTTACAAGCGTCACTATTTTCTATTCTGTCGGCCACGCCTGCAGACACAACACACGCGTACCTACGCTGCAGGCTTCCCGGTAATTCAGCTTTTTTTTTCGCAAATCCCCTTCAAAAATTGTCGACAGAATCATCAATTTCCACAGAAAAATGTCGAAGAAGGTGTCCAGAAATTCGTTAATTCGAAATGACATGTGTTAGAGTTGATCCGTCTTTGCTGTAACGATGTTTCAAGTGCTGTATCTTTAATATTTGTTATAGTACTGATTACTGCATATGCCCTTCTGCATGCGTCGTGATAGTCCGTTCTAAACCCAATATACATGCTTGCGCTTTATTTTGTATGAGACCCAGCATATGTTTGACACACAGCATGATACGTAGCATCTGGTTTTCCGTATTTCCATTTATACTAAAAAAAAAAATCACGGAATAATTTACACCACCAAGTGTTTAAATTGGCCGATTTGGAGAAGGAGAGAGGGTACGTTTACCATAGTAATGGGTCAAGGCAAGGGTAAATGCGCAGCAGGTTACAATAATAACAACCGTTTTCAGCTAGTACCGTACAAGGCCCCTGGACCCGTGCTCCAGTCAGTGACCAGAATACACGCAATGTCGCTAAGACAAATTCACAGCAGCATCAGCGAAATGTGCCTCTGTGCCTATTTCTAACCTCTGGGGTTTTAGTCTCGCTAATCAGACATAAAAACGAGAATTTTACTCGGCCGTGAATGTTTGGGGAAAACAAAAAGAGGAAAATACGTGAGCTGAGATGGTATGTGCAAAACGCAGAGAAGAGACAAGCGAGACAAGGGAGGGAACATACTATGTGAACAGGCTGAAACCTCAGCAACGCTAAAAAAAAAAGAAAAGAAAAAGAAAAAAAAAAGCTTATCGTAAGCCGGAGCCGTATTGGCTTCCTCACTGAATAATATCGGAGCCAAGCTAATCCAAGACTAGACAAAACACAGAAAGCTCCCTTTAATGAGCTTACGCTCGCTACGTATATACTTCCCGGCACTGCTTCTCATTGCAAACGAGGAAAAGGCGCTTTGCAAATGCATACGGAAAACATTAATTAGTTCAGGAACTGAATTTACCTGTCTTTATCTGTTATTTCTTTTCTTTGCTCTGTCGTTTAATTTCCTTTCAACTCAGGCGAATATTTCAAATCAGCTGCCAGAAAAATAAACGTATGTCCTTGCAAGACATCAGTGGAGTGAGCATCATTCTTTGAGCATCATACTCTGGGCACAAAGCAAGCAACTGATATCCAAGAGGATACTCTTCAGAACATCTAACGCAAGCAATAATACCATGGGAGTGTGGCCACTCAATTTTTCTGAACCTTAAACCACTGAGGCCATTTTTTCATCATTTTTTCGCGCAGTTCCATCAAATTAACTGCACTCAACAACTCACAGGGCGCATCAACGCCGCACCAAACTAAACGAAAAAGTGAGGTGGGGGGGGGCAAGAAAAGCTTTTAATTCATACGAAAACACAGCGCTTCACGGACAATGATGCCACGCTGACAAGCCTTGTGGGGCAAAGGTATTTCTTTCGGAGGCGCTCCCGTGTTAGCGGCACCGTCAGGTCGCCGCACACGTCAAAGCGCAGTTCAAGAGGGAGGGAGTTCAAAAACAACAACGACTGCACGAGGATGGGACAAGTAGCCGCTCCGCAAAACAGAAACAAAAACAAAATTTTAAAAAGAAGAATGGAGATTTTCCGGCGCCCCGTCAGAAACTTCTAATAATTCGTCAAACTGGGGCGAGCGCTTCTTCGTGTTACGCGCCACGCTTGCCGGGCTCCACAACGAGGGTGATCCATTATTCGTCGCGTCGTAGTCCTATATACCTACTTGCCTGCATAGCTCTCGACCACGCTTATTTTGCCCGTCCTTTGTCCCACGCCACGCGCCGATCGAGTTGTCGTTATGAAAATGCATTGTTGTCAGAGGAGCTGCGTGCTTTTTTTTTTTTTTTTTTTCAGGGACGGTCAAGAACGCTAAGGAACTATATCTTAAGAAGAAAAAAGGAAACTAAGCTGAGATGGGGCGTTTTTGTTTGTACAGAAAAACTGCACCTCACAAACGAATCGCGTGTTTCCACGTGTGTTCCTGGGCAACGTAAAATGCGGCAGCCCCACCAGAACGCAAACACAGAAGAAGATGGGTATCACAGGGCTGCACTTGTCCTGTTGTGCAATTTTTTTTTCCTGCGCATTTTGGCATTGGAGCTAGGCGCTATACATTTACCGACGCCGTCCGTTCGTCTCTCCGTTAAACGTTGTGCCCGGGGTTTAACGGAGTTTCAACGCTTCCAAAGCAAAACACGTGCTATGAAAGACACCGCATATAGTGTCGAGGGTTCCGGAATAATTTCAGCCACCAGGTGTTTTCTGACGTGTGCGTGCGTACGTGCATGCATGCATGTTTCTCGGGAATCGAACCCGCAACCTCGTGCTCAGCAGCAGAATGTTAAAAAAAATTATGGGGTTTTACGTGGCAAAACCACGATCTTATTATGAGGCAAGCCGTAGTGGGGGACTCCGGAAATTCGAACGTCCACCTAAATCTAAGTACACGGGCGTTTTCGCATTTCGCCCCCATCGAAATGCGGCCACCGTGGCCGGGATTCAATCCCGCGACCTCGTGCTCAGCAGCCCAACACCGTAGCCACAGCAGCAGAATGTTACATCTTACTGAGCCAGACGTGGCGGGGTAGGCCCAGGCTTGGTTGCGAAATAGCATCGGCTACTCTGAAGATTATGGCGTTCCTAAGTCCCGGTTCCTATATAAGCTCCTGTGATATGCGCGCTGTCACGACCGGGACAGTGTAATGTTGCCACGTGTCCAGAAGACAGGACTTTTTTTTTTCCTTAATC
The DNA here is from genome assembly GCF_013339745.2 of Dermacentor silvarum. NCBI lineage: Eukaryota > Metazoa > Arthropoda > Arachnida > Ixodida > Ixodidae > Dermacentor > Dermacentor silvarum. Next base: position 140,421,248 of record NC_051156.1, read on the forward strand.
CCAAGCTCTATCAGGCGGAATTAGCTAGCTTGGCGCGACCGTAGCTGCGGCAGATCAGGGCCCGTATTCACAAAAATCTCTTACGCTAAAATTGTTCGTAAGAGAAAATTCCAGCCAATCGTGAAGCTGCAGATATCACTAGCGAACGTGACCGGCCAATGGCAAAGACCACTTACGAACGGAAGCTTTGTAAATTCCGCCCAAAGCTGCAAGACAGGTTGCAAGATGGCCCGCATAGTCATGAATTCCTTCGCTCGATTCTAAGCCTTTTTTTTATCATCCACAGTTGACAAGCGGTTGATCCTGTTGATGACGTAGGCGCAACTTCACTATGGCCACACAGTAAACAAACAAACGTAGGCGGAGCGCCGCTCGGTCCAGAGGCGAAGCCCGAAAAATTAAAGGATCGGAATATCCGGTATCGTTACATTATCGCGGCCTGTACAGTGATGCGCCCCACCTATATGCCATTCTTCGTTCTCCTTTACTTGTTTGCGTTAGATATATCATTTCGTGACCAACCAACGAGCCTGCCTCCAAGATTCGCCTACGCAAGACAAGCTCTACGAATACGCGCCATGCAGCGTGGCAACCCGCGCGTATGGTACACCCTCGGTCAGCAAAAGTCTACAGAGACCACGGCACCAGCTTAAAACAAAACACACAAAAAGAAAAGAAACGCGCCATCCGCGCTCCTCAGAGCTGCGCTCGCGTTTGTACATGACGGACTATATAGGGAGACCACCAAAAGAATAACGGCCAGTGGCGTGGCACAAAGGAGGCGTGGTCGCAGCAAGCGGCCGCAGGAGGATAAGGAGAAGGAAGAGGGCTCCCTGATCGGCCGCCGTTGATGGAGACAGCCAGCGGAGCGCAGCGTCGGCCGACGTCGAATGGGGCGCGGCCGCTCTAGATAATGGAGCTGTTGCTGTTGCTGCTGCCCACGGCCGACGAGCGCGAGCGCTCGCTGTCGCACACGGCTCCGCACTTTTTCGCCACGCGACTGCTCGAGGTCTCGGCGTCGGCGGGAGCCGCAGTCCCGCCGGAGTATATAGTGACTCGAAACTCGTCCGAAATAAAATGACCTCCGCGTCAAGAACACCTTAACCCTCGTGGCGTAGGGGAGACCTTACTTTCTCGGGGCGGTTGTATACGGATTTATGATGGTCGGCGGCTGAAATCTGAATTCTCGCTAGGGGACAGCACTTTACGAGCTGTCCTCTCTTCCATCCGACGAAGCAAGGACGACTCGAGCAACACTGCCTGTATACAGCCAATACGCCATATACTTCGAAGGTAAACATTCGGCAGAGATAATAAGCCTGGTTGGGAACAACTGAATTAAAGAATAAACTCCAAACAATTTTTTTTTATTCTACGAACCGGGCGTTTCGGAGCCCGACCGGCTTCTTCTTCGGGGGTTAATAAGTACTTAATACGAACACGCCCTCAAAGGGACAGTAAAGAGAATTGGTTTTCAGATGTATTAGTAAATCGTCCTTCCACAGCACTACATAAGCCGCTCTTAATTACCATCAGAAGAGACTCGGTAAGAGAGAAAAGACGCAATAACAAAAAAAAACGAGTGTCCACGTGCAAAAAAAAAGAAGAAAAAATCTGCGAAAGAAATAATCCTGTGAGGAAACCACTGATTAATATGACTGTCAAAGTAAGCGAAGCTTTGTTTCTATATATTCTTTTCGCTAAAGCAGCTTCCCTTATATTGCTTCACTCTTCGCAGATCAACCGGTCGCTCCATGGCCCTCATTCAGAAAGCGTTTGGAAGCTCCTCCTCTCTCGTTTCCGTCGTGCATAGCAGTGCACGGCCGGGCTGAAACAGCCCTGAGTAGGATTACGCAACACGCGGAGCTGGGGCGCGCGTCCTTCCTGCCGCCGACGGCGCACTATAGGGGACGGATGACGTCATGAGCCCTCTCCACCCCCCCCCTCCTCTCCACATTCCTCCTTCCTACATTCCAACCATCGACCACAGCATCAACACCCTAGAAAAATCACTTCTGGCTCAAGCTTTTCCATCATTCAGCGAATGAATCACGAAAACAAAAAACAGAACGGCTTCAAGCCATGAGCACCATTCCGAGCGCCGCCATGCTTTTCGCACACGAAAATGCAAGATGTATTCAGCACCGACGCCAACCATGAAACGAACGCTTCCACTTCCCGTTAGATCCATTGGTAGCGAATCTTGCTCTTTTTCTCTGGTTAGACAGTCCATAGCTAAACAAAACGCACCGTAGAGCCTGTGAACACGACAACTCAAAATATAATGAAGCGAGAATCAAAGCCACCGTCGCCGCCGCCCAAGGCCAGTCCAGCGTAAGGCAGCTCTATGCCGGGTTATGTAGCTTCGATAGCTCCTCATACGTATACCACCGAGTGATGAATGGCGATTTCCCAAACCACCCGAGCGGGATAAATATGATAAAGGGCTTTCCAGCGCGCCGCCAGGGAGGCGAGAAAGGGAGAAAAGAATAACGACGAAGACAGAGCGGCGGTAATACAACCCGCCTTTCCCCCATTATGAAGAAAGGGGAGAAGGAGCGCGCCAGCGGCACACACGTAACATTGTACATACATACATCACGGTCTATGCCTTCGCAAGAAAAGGCGAGCTCTCCGGAGACCTATTTTCTTGCGCGCACAGCCACCGTTATATTTCTCGCAGCGGTTGAAATACATATAGTACATTTAGACATCTCGTTGCCTATACTCAGCCGTATGCGCGCCAGAAAAAAACAACAAAAACAAGAAAAAATCAAGAAAGAAAGAACAAGAAAAGAAATCAGAAGAGGAAGGAGTCTGTAGTCGAAAACAGAGGGGGAGAAAATGTCTATCGCGTGCAGTAAATGAAAGAAACCTGTCTTTTACTTCTTTTTTTCATTTACTTCTTTTTTCTTTTCCCCTCCTTATGTTCTTCTCCGCATACAGTAGCTCTATTACAGAGAAACTACACGTTCCCTTACAGGCCCGAGCCATAAAGCGCAGGCGCTGAAGCCATTTCTTGAATCATTCCACGCCATTTTGTCGTGGCAAACAGCGAGGGAAGGCTGCCAGCGAGAGCTCTGCCGACAGGCGAGATTTCGTTATGCGCGCGCGCATTTTAGCCCCCACGAGCGTCTCATAGTATCTCTCTCTCTCTCTCTCTCTCTCTCTCTCTCTCTCTCTCTCTCTCTCGTTTTTGAGATATATGCGAGAGGACTGCTCCACGCGTCACGAATATCATGTGCTCGCCTAAGTATGCATCCGCGCGGGCAGCGACACTGGGCCCTGGTATGCATTCCTGGGTCTATTTTGCTGCTCGCATCCATTTCTTATACGCCTGCTGCCCCTTATTCCAGAAATAACTATCAATAGTGTTCGAGCGACGACACTGTTCTCTTTTGTACAAAACTTAAGGGAGCGCGTGATCCGCCAATTCATTCATTCATTCATTCATTCATTCATTCATTCATTCATTCATTCATTCATTCATTCATTCATTCATTTATTTATTTATTTATTTATTTATTTATTTCGAAAGAGGAAAGAAAGACATGTCTTCAAAGTTCACCTGAGCGTGTCAAACGATACAGTGTACGTAGAGGCAACGCACCCCGAAAAGAATCGTAATTGTAAGCGTTACGTCCACGAATGCGGTTGCGTTGTGGGCACAAATAAGGAGACCGATTCTTCTGCCTCGGCATGTTGCGACACGTAACATCCGGCAGAAAGAAATTTAAAAAAAATATGAATGAATGCTCGTGACTCCGGTATTCCGCGAAGGAATACCCGAGTCACGCACGGTGAAATGAATTGCCGCAAATCGTAGCGACAAACTGGACAATCGTCGCGCTCGAAGAACGCCGTGAATCGGGATGCACTTCGTCGCGACAACAATAACGGACTCGCTTAACGAACGGACGCCTGGCAACTTCGGCAATGAGCCGAACTTAGGGTTATAGAGCTCAGCCCGGAACGTTCTAAGCGAAAACGATAGAAAAATACATAAATAAAGAACGAAAGAAAGAAAAGCAAAGGAAGGTAATTACGGCGGTATGTATAATGTATATAAATCCCGCTTACTCGTTCTCTTCAGTCGACCTCACCCGCTTCCTCGCCTTCCGCCCTTCCTTGCTGTCTCGAAGATTGGTGCTGAATGGCGTTCAGAGATTAATAATGGCAATCTCCGGGAATATCCTTCCTATACCGCTGTCTGGGGAAACTTTCAGCCCGACGGCCGAAAAAAAAGTAAGAAAACAGGAAAGACGCAGCCAATCTTAACCTCATGTTCCTGTGCTTTTATTTATTTTTTTAGAGCTATATGAAGAGAAACGCGAGTTTCGAATATAGAACTATTAGTTGTCGCCGCAAAGAAAAAAAGAAGCCGTTAAACGTTTTTTTTTTTTATTATTTCCGGGAAAGGAAAAAAAATTAAAAAAATTGTCGCGTTATATACCGCAGAAGATCTCGTCGTATGTACGCAGTTATTTCTCTTCTTCTTCTTCTTCTTCTTCTTCTTCTTCTTCTTCTTCTTCTTCTTCTTCTTCTTCTTCTTCTCTCTCTCTCTCTCTCTCTCTCTGTCTATCTGTCTATCTATCTATTTTTTTTTAATCCAGCCCACACCTCATTACTTCGAAGAGGCTGCGGCTACGCGGGCCCTCGGAAGTCGCGATAGCGCGTTGCTTCGTGGTTTTTCGTGCATCGATGGAGCGGCGTCAACGCCCTGTGCTTCTTGCCTCAATGCAATTCTTCGTTTTCTCTCTCTCTCTCGCCTTTTGTTCTTCGCTCCACCGTCGAAGATGTCAAGAAGCAGCGGGACGAATATACTAGAGTAACACGAGCACGGAAATCAAGATACAACAGGAAAAGATATTACGGACGGCAAAAGTTCGATCTGAGGAGACGCGAACGGCATACGAAACCGCAAATGGGCGTGTGTGTTTTTTTTATTATTATTCCTTTTTTTTCCTTGTCTGGTGGTAAGCAAAAGACATCGACAGCCTGCCCTGCTTCTCCGAATAGCTGCTTTCGCTATAAGGTAAGGCAGTGCCGACACGATTCCAAAACACAGAGATGGAGCCGAGTGTACACGACTCCTGAACATAAACGCAATTCACGCCATCTTTCTTTTTCTTTATTTATTGCTTTCCTTCTGTTTTTCTTTCTTTCGTTTTTAACGGTTGCAATAGGTTGTACGTCACTTCAATAGGCATGTATTAATGTGAAAACGTCCTTCTATTTCTTTTTCCCCCCGATGCCTCTCCACAACAACTCGTCTGAAAACTGCGCGATGGAGCTTGCACCATCGCTGGTGCATGAATCAACGAGTCGAAGTTTAAAAGGGAGCCTGAAACAATTTTGACAAAGTTTTTGCAAAGCATCTGACATTAAACGGCATCCGGCCACGATTGCCCTCCAACAATATACTTTTGCACAACGCTCCCGGCCAGTTCCCTGTCATTTTTATTTTTTTCATTGACAACTGATTACATTAGTTTGCGACGAAGCCAGCATGCACTAGGCAAAGTGGCGCCCGGAAGACTCACGTCGTTGTCCACGCAGACACCACAAAAGTGGTCCACGTAATACAAAGTCCGTCCGCTCTACAGCCCCGCTTACACTGAAAACGAGAAAGTCAGGATCGAACCGCGGCTTGTCGGGTCGAAAAACCGTCGTCGGGTTTCCCTGCGAACGCTTGTGGGTCGGGGCGAGCAAGCGTCGAGGCGAGTTCAGTCAGCCCTCCTGCAAACTCAGAAATATTTCTGCAGACTCACTGCCCCTCACTAAAGACTCACTCGCGTTGGTAGTCATTACCTCCCCCCCCCCCCCCCCCCAACTCATACTCGCGTCCACTCCCATTCCTCGGCAGTAGTGACATGCACGCTCACGTTCATTGACACTCGCTTACAGGTCACTCAGGTTCACACGTCCACTCAAATTGACCGTTACTGTCGTTCGTTCATGCTCAAGTCAACCGGCGCTCACTACTTTTTATGCTTATGCATATACAGTCCAACTTACCGGCACTCCCTCCCCTCACACACTTCGTTAACCCCTAACGCTCTACCTTACACCTTTGATATGACTGTGTAGGGAGCAGGAGTCTGGGCATGCGCACTTGTGAGTATGCCTACTTGAGCCTGGAAGTGATGGGCTGACTCACACAAAGACCAACCCGCTTGGTGAGATACATGTAAAGGCGGTCAGGTCGGGCTGGGTCAGTTCGGCTTCCGGCTGGACGCGTCTAGTTCATGTATAAGCGAAGCCGACGCCGGAGACATCTCCCTAGTACTCCAAACAAGATAAATGTCCACAGACAGAAGGAGACTTGAACTTATCAGCAGTACAATAAAAAAATTAAATTTCTGCGGTTTTACGTGTCAAAACGACGATCTGATTATGAGACACGCCGTAATAAGGGGAACACTCCGGATTAATTCAGATCACCTAGGCGTTCTTTAAGTGCCCCTAAATCTAAGTGCGCAAGCGTTTCTGCATTTCGCGCACATCGAAATGCGGGCACTCGAAACCGCAACCTCGAGCTCAGCGGCGCTATGCCGTAGCCACTCAGCTGCCGCGGCGGTTATCAGCAGTACTCTAACAAGAGATTTCTCACACTGGAGTCAACATTTCCGACCCGGGTACGTGTCTCGATCGTCTTGTCAGATTATTGCGCTGACGAAGACGGGGCGCCATGTCGAAACGTTGGCTCAAGGCTGAGACGTCTCTTGTTCGAGTACTGCTGATTTCAACTATTGAGCGCAACAAACTTCCCTTCTATTTACGGGAAATAAAGAAAACGTGACCGATATGAACACCTAATGTAAGCATTTATTGTGGAAATAATGTCATTCGAGTCTAATTGAATACACGCCGAACCTGTTGCGAGCATCCGAACAGTTAAGAGCTGTCCCCCGACAAAGAAAGTGCGACGATACACGCTGCCTCAACACATTCACGGCCGAAGATTCGCGCCGACTCAACTACCCCTGCTGCTGTTTCTTGTTGGGGTCCCTGAAAACAGTATTTCTGCATCTTGCAAGTACTATCCGTAAGCCAAACACAGATGGTCCTCGAAAGCTAAGGGCCTTAAAGACGATCCCCTCCGTCGTCTCTACGGCCCGCGTACAGCGCGCGCGGTATACAAGAGCTATAGCGTGTCACACACGTGCAAAGAACTAAAAGCTCGCGAACTGCAGATTGTCCAAAGTTCACAAGTTTGCAACAATCGTCTATATATTCCAAGTTTGCAACAATCGTCTATATATTCCAGCACGAACCTTGACCTCGTCGCCCGTGTATACCTATCAGGCGCAGACTCGCAGCAGCGCGGACCATGAAATACCACGCCGCACGCGTTATCCATACTAGGACGCTTTAGATGAAACGTTCTTTCACGATAGCCGAGCTCTGAATAAAGTTTACCATCCGAAATAGTGCAGAAATATATTCTCTCTAAAAAAGAGAACACGGGTTGGGCGAGAGAGAGAGAGAGAGAAATGCAAAACCACCACTAAATGACTGGCCCGTGGCGCGCTTCTCCAATCCCTTTTTCTTCTTTCCCGACTCTTACTATACAGAAGACGGGGATCAAATTGGGCCTGGAGAAGCGCCATAAGTCTTCGGGCAACACGTTTCACTGACGCGTCTGAGGCCGCTGGGTGCGACTGAAAGTTAAGACTAGTTATTGAAGAAATAAAACAGACCCAGGAACGCAGTAAGGACGGCGAGGGGTGAAGGACCTGCGGCCGCATACACACACAGTGGAAGTCTATTCAGCGTCAGCTCGGCCGAAGAAAGTTCCCTGCCTGCAAGCAGCTGGTTACTATCGACCCCACTCCGTCCCCTCGCTCACGGGCATAGTCGCCATCGCCTCCAAAGGTCTCATAATATCGCCCAGAAGACCCTTCCCTCCCCCCCCCCCCAACACCGCCCAACCTATATGCATACACCTCATACACCCCCCTCGCATTACCTCCGGCGCTATTACACAACCCTTAAGCAAACGCAGAGCAAAGCACCGAATGCTTCGCCAATTTCACCGCCTTCGGAGCTTTTAAGGCACCACGTGCGCCACTTCCGTCAATGGCCGCATATTCGCCTCGGTAAAAAATCGCGAAGGTAAAAATTAACAAACTGCTGCCAGTAATTTTTGCTACTTAGATTTAATTAGGTAATTGTAATTAATTATCTAACTCGAGAAGTACTGTCCCTAATTATGAAAGTGTCAATGAGAAAATTGTAGAGCAACATGAAAAACTCCCGATACAGCTTTCTGTTGCTCGATACGTGCTACATAAAGGTGTTTTTCCGAGCGTTAAAGAAGCCCGCGATTACACGCAGAGTGCCTCGAGAGGCCAGTCGCGCGGCAATTCTGCGTGTATTCGCGGGCTCCTTTCACGCTCGGAAAAACACTTTTATGTAGCACGTATTGAGCAACAGAAAGCTGTATCGGGAGTTTTTCATGTTTCTCTACAACTTTCTCATTGACACTTTTATAATTACGACAGTACTTATCGAGTTAGATAATTAATTACAATTAGCTAATTAAATTTTAGTAACGCAAAAATTACTGCCGGCTACTTCACTGCACTGACAACAATACGCACTATGTTTGCTTCGCGTAACGCCGTTGCTCTTTTTTAAAATCGTGCTGCTTGATAGCTGGGACACCCTGTATATATAAACAAGATGCGGATAATTATGAAGCGTTGGAGATTTTTTCGCGTTGAAAATAAGGTGCGTCAAAAAATAATAAAAAATAAATGAAAATAAAGGAGACAGCTGGCGGACGGGCAATGGACCTATAACCAACGTTTTTCTGCTAAGAATAACTGTTTCTCAAAGCTTGAGCCTTTGATTATCCAACCTAAATCCCGTGCAAGCATACGCTGTAAGACATACTATCTCATGAACTGTACAATACAAAACTATCCTAATTAAAACCGCATGCCACATTAACTACATAAGTTAAGCACATTAACTACACTGCAAACTCGATCATATCCACGCTCAGAACGCAGTGTACCTTTCATTCTCCGCGCTTGTTGATTATGGACGTTTCGAGACTGGAGTGATTTCGGCGTTGACTACATCTCATCGCCAATTAAAGGGGACAGATGAACCGGAGATGCAAGCAGCGCTATAGTTTCCATAATTGCTCCGCATTCGCGCTGTAGCCAAGATCTAATCTCTGCGGCGCGTTCGAACATATACACAGCGCAGCTCAAGCAGCAGGACACATCATCCTCCGCTAAACGACGAGACCGTCCCGCATGATAATCTGTCGAAATTAACCAAGTCGCCCGCATATACGCAACCGCTCGGGCACCGAGAGCTTGCCTGTCAAATCTGTAGAAGCAAGAACGCGAGTCTCGCGTTGTATATATAAGTTAGTCCGGTAGAGTTACGGCGGTGATTCGATTCGTGTTCGGCGTTAATTGACGGGCGGGAAGCGTAACTATAGCGCATGCGTGCAAGCTTTCATCACGCACGTCCGAAATGCGCGGTTCGACGTTGACTTCGCGCATAAGCCATGGACTTTCCAACAAAAGTTGCTAAAGGAAACTACAGCGCTGCGATCGTTCTACATTCCCGATCAATTATAGTTTCCTAAGCGCATGAAGACAATAAGTTTCTTAGTCGTAAATTATTCATTACCAAAAGCCACAAAGCCGTTCGAAGCTGCATATAGAAGGACGAAGCTTAAGCAAATCCGTGCGTACGAACCATCATTATACCACGCTGCGCTGAAGGCCGAGACACTTGCAGCTCCCGTAGACATTGGAGAAGGCGCCAGAGTTGCCTATATATATATATATATATATATATATATATATATATATATATATATATATATATATATATATATATATATATATATATATATAGGTCAGAGGGAACCATATGTCCCAGAAATAGGCGTCATACGAATATAAGGCCCATCTAAGAATTGTAATTTAGTAAATGTGCTTTCCCCTCGAACTATTTCTGACGTTTATATATATATATATATATATATATATAAAACACAAGTTCCCCCTGTGAAGCAAAGCTCCTATCGAGTGCAGCGCTCCGACTAATCGCGCCCTCGTCATCTACATACAGTGCACGCCGCCGTCGCTGCTCGAACAACGAGGCCGTTCCACATCCATTAGTTGCGCCACACGGCGGTGCCCCCAAGTGCCGGGGGCTTTGCGGCGACTAAATGCGACGTATAGCGTGAGAGCGGTGTTTTCGTACAGTGCAGCAAACGCCCGGACCGTAGCCATTGTTTGCCAGCGCCGTGTGCGCGCGTCCATGCGCGCGTTCTGCAAATAAATGGTCGAACGTGGCCGAAGGGGCGAGCGGAGAAACGATCCCAACGTGGTGGAAAACTGCTGCGTCAGGCACTTATAGTCCCGCGTGTCAGTGGCGAGGCGAGACGAAGCGTGAGCTCCGCTGCTAACAACAACGCGGGAATTGCTAATAGCTACGTATACTATATATATAAGGAACATCTGTCGACTAACCTTGACAACAGTGCCGGCCGTGGAGGTCTCTCAAACATGGAGCTCTTTCAGAAGTTATTGATGCGAGCGAGAAAGATCCGGGGCCAAATTCACACAACTTTTTCATCCGTAAGTGATGTTTGTCACTGGCCGGCTGTATTCGCCATTACGCCCAAGATAACTACTGGCTGGCTTCTACTCATACAAGCAGTTCTAGCGTGACAAAACCTTTGTGGATTTGGGGCTAAGTCGTCACCGCAATTGGGAACTATGGGAACGAAACATGTCCGGTATTCACAAGAAGAAAGAAAAAGAAAAATAAAGCTCTTCAATTCAACGGTCTTGCGTGCTAATCGACTCAACAATCAGGACAGTGTTCAGAAAATGTTCTTCCTTTACAATTATTCGCATGAGCAAATTTCAGTCAATCGTGATGCAGGACATATCATTAGCGAAGGCGGCCAGCTATAGTGGCAAACAGCGCTTATACGAACGATATAGACTTTGCGAATGCGAGCCCTAAAGCCTTGTAAATTCAGCAATAGAATCGCATGAAAAGTATCTTTACGTTATCACCAACCTGAAATATCCAACAGCGCGTTCAATCTATCTACTATGCAACTCAAGTGCCTGGTCTTCTTGTGCGCTGCGACAATTATTCGCGTATATAAGAACTATCGAGTGGCCGCAAACAGCTGCTTTCCCGGCTGCTTCATGGCTCCTCCATCGGCCATTCGTAAACGATGCGGGCGTTTTCTTTATTTATTTATCTTTCTTGCTCTGTTGTTGTTGTTTCTAATGTTTTTTATTTCTTCATTCATGCGAAAATAAACAAAGAAACAAGTAGTTTTCGTGTTTTCTTTGAGAGTTGCTTCATTGAGATAACTTTTAACTAACCTTTCTCCTTACTTTTTTCTGAAGCAACAGGGAGGCCCCGTACACTGAACTCCCGCTACGTGGTTCAAACACCTTTGTATACGCATACCTCCGCAGACAAACAGCTCTAAGCCGGCACAAAAGGCCGCAGCGTAACCGGCTGGCGTCGGTTGCCGAACGGTGGAACGCGCCCGTCAACACATGCAGCTGCAAGCGGGGACCGAACGGCGGTCGAGCCAGCGGAAGACGGACGATTTACGAGCCGCGAATGAGCGGGCGCGTGGGAACCTAAGGCTACACCTGACGACAACGGCGAAAACAACGCCTCAGAAACAAAATGGCGGCGACGCCAGCGAAATCTATACCGACTACAAGGAAACCACGAACACTGTAAACCCGGGCTTGTTGACACACGGCGTTTTTTTTTTAGGCCATTTTTATCTGCAGACGGCGGTCGGCGCTATTGCGAAAACTCCAGGTTTCCGAGTGTAACAACGGCCGTGCTTGAAGCTATAGATGCAAGTTCACCGAAGCAAAGCAGCGCAGCGTTGCTTTTTACAGCGCAGCTATCCATGGCTAGGGTACTATGCATTTTTCGTGTCCGTCAACAGATGTGCCAGTGCAAAACTCCGCTCCAGAATTTGATACAAAATCGCTTCATTTTATGCAAAAGCTTATACGTCTCAGCACTTGGCTATTCATTTCCGATAAATTAGTTATCAATAGGCACTATTTTCAAAATCAGTAGACTCTCAGCTAGACAATAAGGGTTTCTCAAAGATTTATCACTGTGCGACCCGCGTGGGCCATGTGTACGCTCGCAACGCCCTCCCTTTGTCGTCGTTCCAAGCGCTTTGCGTGCCTAGTTTCCTTCCACTCTCCCGGCGTGGCGGTCCCGTCGCGCATGTCTAGTTTCCTCCGGCTACCCGAGGTGGCGGTAGTCTTACACGCGAATGTATGCCGCCGATCAAGACCGCCGATCAAAATAAAAGTGTATGCGTGTGTGTGTGTGCGTCTTTCTTCGGGATGACCGCCGTCGACGCTCAAGAGAAATAAAATTTGCTCATATATTTGATCTAAATTCTGTGTCACCTCTATATCATGTGCTAAACTGCTTCGCTGGTAATCAACCTTCACAGCAGTGGACTGGCGCCTATTTTTTTCGTTTAAGCGAATGAAGGGAAATGCCGGGTAATCATACAGATGTTTAAATGTTCAGAGCGTTCCAGCATTACGCTATACAAGACAACAAAATTCGGTATAAACCATCCGAAGATGATTGTCAAGCGATGGCTTCCCGGCAGACCTGCTGAGGTATGCTGCTGGAAACACTTATTGGTTAGCTGTATTAGTTATTACTATACGAGGAGTGTGGGTGCTGTGACGTTGCGCCGCCTCGAGAATCGGCCCGTACGTGTTACAAACTATCTTAGAATCCTTGAAAGAACACATACTGTGCACTAGAGCAAGGGTCGGCCCACCAAGTCATCGCCATTGATTATACACTGTCACCGAGATCTGTCCAGCTAACTAGGCAACACAGCCGTCCACAAAATAAGTGGGGGAAAGAGCCAAAGAAAGATTCGCTTCAATACGAAAGAGTGACACCATGGCAGCTGCGCGAGGTCCGAGGTACCGGGTGAGATTATCATGCTATACGCGGCTTTCGTAATCGTGTAGCGGCCGATCCTCAAGAGCAGTGGCTCCCAAACGAAGCAACAATCAATGTACAACTGTCACTTCATTTGCCTCACGACATATGTACGCCTCTACTTATAATTATCTAAGCTACCAGCCAGAGAAGATGAATGGGAAACAATGCGCATGCATACAAACGCAAGCGCACCAAAGCCGCGCGCAAACCGAAATACAGAGAAAACACAGACAAAGCGCGAACATGTCAAATGGCATGCATGCGCCACCGTTTACGATTTGCGACGACAATTTCTCGCTGTTCGCATTTTTGTACATATAAATGCTTTGTACGTCGCTGCTCTAAGCTGTGGCACCGCGCTATACAGCATTATAGCTAAGCTCAATAGCACGCGTCTCAATGTGACCATTGCTGGTGCTTTCGAATCCGCCACGATATTGCCTAATCACCTAGGGACTGCTAATTGACGTCAACTACACTTTCGCTGTGCCACGATAGGACAGATGTACAGACAGCAACAGGACGAAAGACGCGCCTCAATTCAAACAAAAGAATGGAACGAGCTATCGAAAAAACACTCCGTGGGACAGCTCAAAGGCGTCGAGCGCCAAGAGGCGGGCAAGGGCACAGAAATGCCCGAGTCAACAGCATCGATGAACGTCCGTCAACGACGAATAGGTCAATGATGTCCTCTCCGATGGCCTGCTTGCCCCCGAGGCCCGTGTCGTGTAAGGGAGTATCAGCCGTTTTAAAATGACGCGCTTCTAAAATCATGGTCGGCCGGCCGCCAGCGAGGCCAGCTCGCTTGTGCGTGTGCGGTCGGGTCATTTCTTGTGCCCTATAGAGTGTGCCGAGGACGGTCTTCCGACGCCCGCATCGCGGAAAGACAAACTCCTTGCACGCCGAAAACGACCCTGCTGCTGCTGCTGCTGCTGGCGGGGGTCCAGAGGCTGCCTTCGGCGGGAAAGCTCAACGACCGTGCGGCGGCGCGCACCGATGGCGTCATCTGTTTGCAATCTTGTATCGAGTGCGCACGATGCGCGAAAAGGCGAGGGAGGGGGGCGCGACCCGCGGAGGAACTGTTTCCCGAATGCCGCCGTAATACGGTTGACCGCTGCGGCTGGGAGATACGAGACAATACACTCCGTGTCACGAATTCCGTGCAGGGCAGCGAATGATACAGGGCGCTTGCGTCAGCCAATCGCAAACTATAGAGCCGGCAGCGTGTCCCGAGAAGGTAGCAGCATAGAACATTTTATCCGCAATTGCCAAGCTAGCTTTCCCGCGAGACAGTTTTGGCCAACTAATGGCGGCGGCGTCGTCATTGCACGCAGCGTGCATACAAGCACTGCAGACTGTCTGTACTACGACATGGAAGTGGAGACGTGGCTCTAGTGATGATATAACACGCGCAGGAAAGAAGCCCCTACATGCGCAGCTGGCACTTAGTCTTCAGTTGAACGATGACCGGTGCCGCTATTAGAAGTGCACCTAGAGTATCATGAAAAGTGTCTGCTGCGTGCCACTTGATGCTTCCGTGAAGCTTCCATTACGTTACTGGCGGACATGCAGCACCCCCCCCCCCCCCAACCCCATTCCCTTTCCTTGATTCCATACCAAGAACCGGCATAATGCAAGAATTCCTGTCGCTCCATTCCATTCCTTTCTTATCAGCCACCATTGGCAGCCGGTCAATCACGGAGATAACGCGGGCGGTGCGCCCCTCGCAGCAACTGACGAAGAGAGAGAACAGAAATGGCGTCGGAATAATAGAGTCTTCACATTACACCGACCCGGGATCCGCCACTGCATGCATTCGTGCAGTTGGCGTCGCGCGGAAGGCGATCAAAAGGGGGACAATGGAGGAGAGCCCTTCGTATGACTCTCTCTCCAGCTATAATATATTGTACCGTTTCCTGACGCGAACTGCAGCTTCCACTGCATTGCACGGATTTGGCGAGTACAAAAGCAACAAGCATGGCCAGCGGAACGCGAGAGAATAGCACGCTTCTCTCACTCGAATTGTGAAGAGGCATCCAGCCGGGATGAGCGGATTCTTTCCTTGCCCGCTTTTAGCTTGCGTTGCGGGGGCTTTCGACACTTCGGCGCTGACGCGCCGTTCGTTATTTGACAGCCCGGAGAGTGCTCGTCTCCGGCCGCTGTGTATGCGGCGAGAGAAACAGCCAGGCCACGCGAAACAAGCCCACTTCTCTGCGGACGGCGTCTCAAGCACCGCACGCAGCAAGCTATCACAGCGACGTGCTGGGGAGACGTGTAAACGTTGCAGAGTTTCAAACTGCAGCAAGAACGCCGCGCATGAGCTCACGGAACAAGCGATGAACAATGGGGCGCAGCAAGCCACTCAGAAATCGACAAAGAGAAAAGCCACTTGTGCCGCCTTATAAGCGCAATGTATGTCAACAGGATTTATTTCTGGTGAATACATATATAGTGCAAAAAAAGGAAGAAAAAAAAAAGAAGAGAACGCAGCCAGTTGTATACGTCCTATTTTTCCCTCGAAGCTCATAGCGCCATCTTTGTTTGAAGCCAATGACCGTAACTCTCGTGCGTTCACCACAAGATCATTGGCTATTTCTTGCTAGCTTACTAAGGTAACTCCCGCGCAATGAAAGCCAAAGAGGATAGTAACAGAAAGCATTACAGTAAGTTACTCAGGGCACTCCGATGCTTGCCGGTATTTTTTTTCTGGGGATGTAGAGGGCTTCTACTTCTACTGACAAATGAAGCCGAAAATGACAGGAAAATGACAAGCCGAACATGTCGTTCCAGTGCACCTTTACGGCGAGACCCCAGCAAACTGAAGACAGTGTCCAATATTTACAGCACTTCAGCCTCACGGCGTCTTAGGATACAAGGTAAGGCAACGTAGGGTCAGCAGGAAGAGTACACCGGTGTACAGTATCTAAACCGTGTGCCCCAGCTAACCGTTAGCCAAGCTGTCCACCATTAAAAAAAGATTAAGAAGACACCGTGCAAGATACAATTTTAAGACCTACCGTGTTCTGTCGACAAAGGTCTGACGACCAAATATTATAGGTCTTAAAATCGTATGTTGCACTGTGCATTTTTTTTTTTCGTGAACAGCTTCGCACCTCATATACAATGGACGACGCAGCATAACCCCGAAGCATGCTTCCCACCTATCCACAATAAACGGAAATTGGCTTTAGCAAATAGCAGTGCCAAATTAAGGATAAGAGTCACCCCGTGACTTTGGATAATCGCTATGAATCCACGCAAATAATGTGGTCTGGTTCTCCGCGCAATAGCCCAGTAGGGTATAGAATAGCTATCTTTCAAACTTCAGGAGGTATGTTTTTCAAGGGCCGAAATAAGCATCCCAACTACACCTGTTAACACTTCGCACACTCCAGACATTTTTTTCTGTCGCATTGAATGTTTACCGAAAACACAAACGAGTTTTAAATTGAACGTTTGTTACTTAACACAAAACGGCCAAGATCTCTGACTCCTAAAGATGACGGTGCGGATAAAAAACGAGTGCTCATTTAGATTACACGCGCAAAGAAAGAAAGAAAGAAAGAAAGAAAGAAAGAAAGAAAGAAAGAAAGAAAGAAAGAAAGAAAGAAAGAAAGAAAGAAAGAAAGAAAGAAAGAAAGAAAGAAAGAAAGAAAGAGATATCGCAACTATACGACCATTATCAGTGGAGAAAAACATCCTCGCTGTTCGCCTTTCAACACAACTCCTCATCCTCTAATTTTCCGACAGGTCTGGAATTGAACGGAGGCTTGAAGTGCGAAGAGCACAAAAATACATTAAAATGAACTGACAAAAGCACAAGAACTAAAATACCTCGAACCACATGTATATACAGTTCGAGCAGTGACGTGAGCCCCTGAGGTATATACACGCCTTATTACTCCCGGCTTTTTAAAGCGTCGCTCAAGGGCTTAGTGACGCAGGAAGACGAGGATTTTCCTAGATACATATCTCCTTTTTTATTTAATAAAATGAACAATACGCTCGGATCATTTTATTGATAGGCTCTTCTTTCCGGAAAGGCTTCATCGGACCACTTCCGCGTATGGAACAAGCTGATAATGAAAAGGCGCGACGGTATCCTTAAAGACAATTAATGAAGCGCACATCCGTGAATGAAACAGTCCCTGCCCTTTGTGTTCACTAAGTTTCAGCTTTCAAAAATATCAGCTTGAAAGCAGAACGATTTAATTACGAAGAATCCTTCAGGCGTGTACGATCTGCTTATTCGTGGTTCTTTTTGTTTTGTTTTTGTTTCGTTTTCTGCGCAAAAAAAAAAATCACATGTGAGGGATGCTAGACTCATACCTTTTATAGCTACGCATTATGCCAACCCGAAACCCTTTTCATACATTCCATAATTTTGAAATTGGAGTACTTACTGGAACTTGTTTCACAGGCACTTTCACAGGAGCCTACGCGCGACGTATACGGCTCGAACACTACAAGAAAAGTGACTACAATTTTCCTTTTTCAGTAAGGGGGACTTGTAACCAACAGCAGTCTGTCTGCGGACATTTACCTATGTCGCTTGCACCTAAAAAAATTATCGATCATGCATTAACTACGTTGCAGGTGCGAAACGCATTTCATTCTCCTTCTCGCCAGCGCACAACACAAGCGAAGAGACACCGTGCAGATTGCTTAATCCTGGAATGATCATCGCCGCACTTAACGCACTTTGTTAAGTAACATTTTTGCGTGTACAAGAATATAACACCCACAACCGAAGAGCGCAAAGGCCTGCGTGTTCTACAACGTGTTGTTCTTTGACCATATTCACACTTTAGCGCAACAAGACGGAACACAACTAAAAGAACAGGACAACCAAGAGCAACGTATTTGCCAATTTGGGCCCATTCTTTCTGTCTCGAAGTTTTGTTCATTGCCTAGGTCCATTCATTTAATCTATCAAGAAGGTTGTGCTATAGAACCCGGATGAATCATTTAAGGGAAAGTGAAAAACCGATTCTATATGCTCATTTTCACTGCTTCATGCGCACTGAAGTTCTTAGTAAAAACCTGCTATAGTAAACAATAAGGGCACGGACAAAGCATTCGCCCTGCTTCGTGCACGTCTCAACGAATGTATTGTCTGTCATAAAAAAAAAAATGTGATAGTTGTTTTACGCAACGGATGCTGACGCATCGTGCCATTGTGCTGCGTGACGAACGCTGTGAAAGCTTAAATAGACTTCGCGTTTGACTTTGCGTGACACATCACCGTGATATATGACAATAGGCCTCCCTGTGCATGCGCCGCTAGTCTACTGAACAACGGTAATTATTCCGAGAGATCAATGTTGCAGTGAATAATTAGGTATTTATAGAGCGTACGTTCCGCATAGCCAACACATCGCCAACGCTAATGTTGTGGCGCCCATCTCCTAGGTGAAAGATAAAAACACTCTCCCGGTTCGGTGTCATCCATCTAGGCCCTACCAGCGTCAAAACCCACAATTGATCTAAAAAATAACGACACAACATCGCTAATGTTTTCTTCAGGGACGTGCGATGAGACAAGGCGATGGCTTATTCTACCATTCATTCGTTGCTGTCACGATGTATCGGGAGCAAGTGATAATTCACATTAACATTCACATTAATGTTGTAACGCGATCACGGTAACCTGCGGCACACGACGTGTAAGTCAGCGGTATGATACGCGCATGCGCCGTGGGCAGAACGTATGACGCGTGCGTATCACGCTACACTAAAACACCGTAATAATTGAAGCTGCGAGAGCAAAGGAGGCCCACAGAGGGCGTCAAAATCGCGTCCATGCTGTTTAGGCCATGGGCCAGGAAGTGCACTCTCGAAACCCGTTGAGGCGGAAACACAAAGGAGGCGTCCGCAAAGAGAACCGAACGCAGCGCCGCCTAACGATGCAGAGGCTTCCGCATTTCGCGCCGCGTTATAAGCACCGCGGCTCGAAATAAGGGAGAAAAAAATATATACATACAGATAACACAAGGGGGACAGATGCCGACAAGAATTCGAGAGAGCCGGAGCAGAGAGGCAAACCCGGGCTCAAGTGCGTGGCGGCAGCACCACCACAAGAGCGGCAGCCGACAAAGTGCGCGTCAGGGAAAGGGTGGAGAGAAAGGGAGGGGACGAAAGGCCGTTGGCCTAATGAGCGCGGTTCATTATCGTCGCCGGCGATTATTGGCTCCACTATCGCGAAAAACCGTACGCCCGTCCTACCTCCCCCTCGTCCATTCTGCTCTAAGTCCTCCGCCTTCTCCACTGCATCGCTCGCTTAAACTAAAGCGGGACCCTTAATCGAACGGGCGACACGACCATTCTCTTCCTCGAAGATGCGCCGCTCTAAGTCCTCCTCCTCCTTGTCTGCTCCTCCTCCTCAGTCTCGAAGAATACAACGCATCCTCACCCAACCGGCACCCTCCGCATCTAACCTCCTCCGCACACGCTTTCCGCGCAAGCTTTGCCCCCAAGGCTGGCATCTGCATGCTGCAACCTTCACCGCCACCTCTATCCAGCACTCTCTCCCGTTCCGGGACCTATATACGTATAAGCAAGCCTCCAGCAGGGCACGGATGGAATAGCCCCGTTTATGCATTCACGGTAGCACCACGTCGCATTTCGAAGTGGCACATCATCTTAACGCGATGCGTCAAACTTTGCGTGAATTCGCTAAAACGACCTCTGCTCCCGATCTTACGCGACTCGCGTATTAAGGCGATGTCCATCCTCAGACAACGTCCCTATCATACGTTCACATGAATGGAAAGCGAGAGGAACACGATGCAATGCGTTCCTCCTGTAGCATTCATCGGCTCGGCTAATGAAAGCACCTCCGGTGCTATTTCTGTACCTAGAACAGAAACGTCGCTTCCCTCGTCTGCTATATATCTATATTGTCACGAACGAGTTTGTGCCGCTGTGGACAAAACGACGTTAGGAGTTGAAAAGGAGGTTGAATTAAGTGTCTCGGAGATCGGTAGATGCATTGTGTTACCCTGTTCACAGAGCTACAACCCTGTAACTGTATCTGTATGTATATATATATATATATATATATATATATTGCAAATACATTTCTTTTTCTCTCCGTAACAATATGTATAGATGTGAGTAGGCTTGAATAATTGCTGTGTGATAAATTTCCCGCACTGAAGCGTTCAATCATATCTTCTGCTTTTTTTTTCGCTTCCATAATGTCAGTCTTTGTCGCAACGTGCAAAATGCTTGTGCTCCGCCTACTAAAAGCATGAACAGTTAAAACGACTGAATTGCTGCTGTGACTGTACTTACTCACTTGTGTGGCGAGTGATTACTTCAGGTGTAAGGGCTGTCCTGCGTCCTGCGTGTCTTATGTGCGGAAGAAATAAGGTAAACTTCCGCTACGACGCTCGATCTTTTCGAGCAGGGGGTTCCCAAACTTCGCGCACTTCTCTTCCCCACCGATGTGCTTATACACGGCCTCACGATGTTTGTTGCGGTGTACCAATTTAACGTCTGAAGAGCGGACGAGTGACAGCGCGGCGGAGGGATTCCGGATTAATTTTGCGCGACCGGGGTTTCATTAACGTACACCTGAATGTAAGCACACGGGCGTTCTTGCATTTCGACCGCATCAAAATGCGACCACCGGGCTCGGGAATCAATCCCGCCACCTCGTGCAATAATAGCAACCGAACGTCATAGCCACTGATCCTCCGTGGCGGGTCGTTTTTCGCACAATTAAATCCGCTTTACTGCAAGCCAACACCCCTCTTCCCCCGGCACGTGCTCGTATAAAGCACGAAAACAAGCGTCGTCCGGACACAAATCGCTAAGTTACACCTACGCAGTAGAATAACAAAATCGCCCAATCCCGTGTAAGAAGAGACATCAACTCTCAGGAACTGCGCATTCCTTTCATTCACTGCCGGGCGTCGGCGCTCGCAGCGCACACCTGGCGTGCGTGTGGTCTCCGCTTCGCAGCAGTAAAAGGCAGCCGGGAAAAAACAAACAAGAGAGGGAGAGGAGAAGAGGGAAGGGAGTAGAGAGAGCGGGAGAGGGAAGCCGAGCTCGACACCGCATGGAAGGCGTATAGAACAGGCAACAGCTGGCGGCGTACGGGGGGTAACACTGCGGGCTCTTGCTTCCTAACCGTATATACACGCAACACCGAGCACATTCAAGATATAAGCATAAACACACGCGCGAACGCACGCACGCACAGACGCGGGCGAAAGCCGAGACGCCGGGAAGCGCGGCGACACACCGCGCGAACGCGGCTTCCATCGCTGACGTTGCACAGATGCGGCAGGGGCGGCGTCGACGGCACCGCAAACTGCGACGCGATCACGATCGGGCCCCCCCTCTGCAACACTCTCCAACCGCTTCGCCACTTCCCCTTCGTAAATGATATGTTTATACCGTACTCACCGTGGCCTCCGTGATTTGCACGCAGCGGCTGGTTTAAACTACAAGCAGTCCCAGAGGAAACTGTGGCGCTGCGATCGCTGGGCTTCCTAATACACGACGGGTACGTATATAGCAGGCGGATCTCTTAGTCTTCGTGCTCGTGGCTTCAGACGTTCCTGGGGCGTTATTTATTACGCTTTACTTCTCTAGATTAACAAGCAATCACAATTTTCTAAGCGGAGCAATGCAATAAAGTATCTGCGAACACACATAATTACGGCGAATTGTTCCCTTCCGTAATTCAGTATTTTGTCGAACATGATCAATTTGCAAGGACAGCGCCGTTGGAAGCCAGAAGGGCAAAGTCTATAGTGCAGGACAAGTGCGTAAACTGTGCCCATAATTCCCATGCATGGCTGAATCCGCCATTGCGTGCGTGCGTGCGTGCGTGCGTGCGTGCGTGCGTGCGTGCGTGCGTGCGTGCGTGCGTGCGTGCGTGCGTGCGTGCGTGCGTGCGTGCGTTCACACGCGCTGCATTGTAAGCTCGCCATTCAAATCGTGTTCAAGTATACGACTTAAACAGCACCCCTGCGCCTTTCCCGTGCGAAAGCCTGCTTCTCTGCACAAGAAGTGGTACTGAGGCGAAGCTGAACTCCATCTCCAAAGAAAGCAAGGACATACTAACCACACCGCGCGATATGAAATAATGAAACGTTTGAACTGAATACTAAAAACAAACACACACTAGTATTGCGCGATCTTCAATAAACAATCCCCGCCGGTCGGCGCGCTCATGCGCACCACTGTTTCTGGGATGTTCGCATTTCTTTTGTTTCTTTTTTCTTTTTAGAACAAAATGTAAATCCCTGTCGGCTTTCGTGATGCCTGGCTTAAGAAGGCAAACATTTGCCATTTCTTTCTCTCTTTCTCTCACGCACACGAAGAGAGTGAGAGCAGAGATTACCTGTTTATCTCTCAGTTTTTATATGCCGCCGTTCTGCAGACATCGTGCACTCCTTAAAGACATCCAACGAAAGGAAGAATAAAGTGCAGCCAGCACTGGGAAGGTACACACAACGCTGGCTGTAGAATGATGAGGGGGAAAATCATTTTAAAAGTGCAATACAGTGCACAAGCAAACTTCTCCGAAAGTACGGGCACAATCTTCTTCGCCAAGCGCGGTACAATCTCCCCATATAGTCACAAACCGGGAGGCACTATGCCACCGGGCGTTAAAAGGGATCTCGCGCGGGCAATACCATTTCGTGCTCTCGCGGAACGTTCTTGCGGCGAGGCTAGGCTGTTATTTCTTCCAGTTTCGTCTCAAACGCGAATCTCTTTTTCCGCACTTCAGCTCTACGACTCGAAGTAAAAATATCTCGTAAAGTAAAGAAGGACGCGTAATAGGTTTCGCGCACTGACTGCCTTATTCAAAATGCATCGTAGGAGAAAGTGTATCGCTCCGCGCGGCACTCGCCCGTATGCACCGGTTCCCAGAAAGCAAGTAACATGGAGCTGCTGCTGCAGCTTAAAACTCTCGGCAAAGCGGGTTTTTCCTGAGGATAACGCTACGCCAGAAGCCATTCCTAAAAGGATCAACGGGATATTCCGTTGCACCGTTAAAAAAATGAGCAGCAATTTTAAAATGTATACACTGTATCAGCACATCATAAAAAATATATATTACACGTTCTGCGCAAACTGAGAGTGCGTTTGAGCGAAAAAAAAAATGAAGTGGATCTATCACAAAATTTACTTGCTTGATTCAAGGCAAGCTTTGTTCAGGTCTTACCTATGCAGAAAAACGAGTGCGCAGAAGTTCAAGATGTATGCGCTCGCCGCAAGGGATGCATTCAGAGATCACTGGACTAAGACCGCAGAGACACCCGAAAGAGAACTGTGTCTGGAGTAAATGACGAGGTGCACATACTGCGTCTTGCGCAACTCTCTGCGTTCCCTCCTGTATACACGAAGTCGGTAGCGTGCCTACATTCTTCGCTCGATATTGATATGTTTTATCGCTTCATTCTTACGTTTAAGTGAGAATTCACAGCCCCCGACCACATATTCGAGAAACGAACATTTCTTTACGCACTAGTATTTCTCTCTTTTTTTTTTTACTTTCTTTTTCGCGCGGGGCTGCACGATGGCTCTTTGACAACTTCCACGCGGCATCTTCGCATGGCATCAATTGACGTGACACAGATACCTTTAAAGATGTCGCGTGTTGCACTGTCATTCCCGAATTTAGCGAGAACTTCCGTCTAAAGTAATTGTATTTTCTAATACGGGAAAGGAATGGTGATTAAAATAAGCGGTATAATTTGACGTCACGCAAACAGCGTCGATAAACCTCTTCAAGCTTATATATATATATATATATATATATATATATATATATATATATATATATATATATGCTTCCCTTCGGCTCGAAAACACTTCAACGCATGCCAGCTATCCCAGAAGTACTCTAAATTTGCCATGGAACGTTTTACACTCATGTGGCACTTAACCACAAAGCTATTTCGTGTTTGTAAACCAGCCAATTAGGCTAAGGCAAAAAAAAAAAGCACTGTGAGACCTTCGAAAAGTTAGCAAAGAGCGCATACTGCGTTGTTTGCACTCGCGTAAAATCCAACGGCTTGACGCACTTTTTCTAAGATAATCAGACGCGTAACAGCGTCCCATAATCAGCAACGTTCGATGCCTAAAGTTCGCTACACACAACTATTTAATTTGCTTGGTTTAGCCTCTTTCTATCTATTTCATTAGATTCAAGTCTCAGGTTATATGCCTTCTATAATGCCGGCCATGGCGGCTGCATTTTGATGGGGGCAAAATGCGAAAGCACCCGTGTACTTATATAGATTTAGGTGCACCTCAAAGAACCGCAGGTGGTCCAAATTATCCCGGAGTCCCCCACTACGGCGTGCCTCATAATCATATCGTGGTTTTGGCAAGTAAAACCCCATATTTTTTTGTTCACTTACAGCGCCGTTCTCGCGTTTCGTATCCGCTTACGGATCATGCGGACGCGCTGCCTGGCGAAATAGCACGGCTCCATGCCACCGAAAGAGGGCAGCCAGATCATTCATTCCGCTTACGCGTTCATCCCACACCAATGACATTCTGGGTACTGGATGAAAGCTATAGCAAGAAAAAAGAAAAAGAAGAGACAAGAAAGAACTCTCGCGGTTTGGCGAAAAGCGAACCTCCTCTCCTCCTTATGAACAGCCACGCGTAATGCGATAAAAGCGGCCAAGCCTTGTGACACGATCAGGCAGAAAGGCACGGGTTCGCCTTGATTTGCGACACGCGAGACGATCTGTCAGCGCTGTCAGATTGCGCTGAGGAACCTATATAGGAGAACAGGCCCATCCTATACTCCTCGTATGAAGAGACCAGAAAGAAAAAAAGGAGGAATAGAAAGCAAGAAGGAAGAACACGAGACGGGTAGTGAGTGAAGGAAGAACGTGACCGTTACATCATCCGGGACAGGGGGCTAAAGGAGGGCACGCGCGGAAAGCTGAAAGACGACAACCATGCACGAAGGCAGGCGACAGAACGCGCAATAAAGCAGACGACAGGACAGAAGCGCGCAAAGAGCAGACGACAGAGCAGACGAAAGCAGACGACATAATGCAACGAAAGCGCGTACGAGAAAAAGTTCGCTAAAAGCGCTATATAAAGAAAGACGGACGGCTGCGGCCGTCCGTTAAGAAGCGCAGTGCGAGAATAACGGGAACGATATTTCGTTTTAACGTTGGGCCAACTTTCGGCAATAACGAACGCGCCAAAAGAAGGAAGAGGGAATATAGCGCACGCACGTCATGGACAGACGTACGCGCGTCGGTCTGCCTCGAACTCTTGTGTTGATCAAGGCCTTCGCCCCGAATTACGGACAAAAAAAAATATCACAGTTTCGCCCTAAGGGCGAAGCAATGAATGCGATTGCAACATGTTAGAATATTACACGAAGTGGGAGACTCGTAGCTCTAGTGGCACTGTGAATTGAAGCAAACGTAAGCTAAGTAATAACGAGCTGCTCTGCAACGGGTTCTCTTTCTGAATCCTGCCATCGGACAATGGTATTTACGTTTATTAATTAAAGCCAATGTCTTTCTTAGCGACTTTACCGCGACTTTCCGTATCGGGTACGTTTCAAACCTTCTTTCCCCGGAGGTATACTTATTGTTTCGCACTTTTATTATTTAAGTATGAGAAGGTTTAAGGCATGCGCTGTCGGTGTTTTGTTTCATGAAATTTGTTTGTGTGGGCTGCCATTCTCGAAATTCTGAGGAATAATTTTGTCAGGAATGTAAAACCTGGTATGAGCAACTTCAGTGACCGCATGTCATATAGCATAGCATGGCATATAGCACACATATTTACCTAAATAGATACGGAACCTCACGGCGACGGCAAAAATTCGCATGGAGTGTCCGTATAATAAAAAGATAAGAAAATAATAAACTGTCCAACGCCGTAACTGCAGGCACAGCGCTCACGATCAAGAACACGAGGAAAGGGTGCTTCTCACTGACGCGCCAACTCATTCACCGCGGCACCGCATCGGGCAAGGCAATGCTCAATTTCTTCGACTGCGCCTAAGGCATGCGCGAGAACAGAATGACGGGGACCAACCATTTCGGTTGCTTCGTTCAATGGCGGTAACAACTTTCTCCGTCTCGGTCCAACAATAAGCATTTGGCAGACCTCAAAGGATGCCAATAGGAAAGTAAGAAAGTATCAACAAAAGCGCTTATAGACCCTTTGGCGCTGGCGCGCGAATTGAATGGCATGGAGGTCAACGGCCAAGTATTAATTGATTGATTGATTGATTTTAACGTCCCAAAGTAACACTGATGTTACGAGGAGCGCCGTAATGGAGGGATCCAGATTAATTTCGACATCCTGTGGTTGATTAACGTGCGCCTAGATCTAATTACAAGAGCGTTATTGCATTTCGCCCCCACCGAAATGCGGCCGCTAAACGATCCAGCAACCTCGTGCGCTGCTGCCGTTACCCGCGGGTAACAGCCACAGAAACAGGCCCGCACCGGATTACACACCTGGTATACCGATGGTTACGTATTCCTGGTTACGTAACGCATTCCGGTTACGTAATTACGTATTCAACTCTCAACGAACAAGAAAGGCAGCCATTATATCAAAGAGTTCCTGAGCAAGGTAACCTTACCATCAAACGCACAAAACAAGTGAACGTATACGTAGTCAATGGCGTTCACAACAGGAGACCTTTAAAGCAGTTGACTTCGTCCCTTTAGAATGTCCATACATATGAGAGGCGTATAGCTGATGTAGCAAGAAATGCTTTGGAGGCATATCAAATGGGTTGCAAGGTTCAGAAACCCTTTCTGCTCGACTTATTTTTTACTGCCGTGATACAGGCGGCGTTTCGTCGAAGTGAATTGATCTTTTTCGCGCCACTTTCGACAGTCGCAAAGCAAGTGCCCCCTCTC
This sequence comes from Dermacentor silvarum, assembly GCF_013339745.2. Taxonomy (NCBI): domain Eukaryota; kingdom Metazoa; phylum Arthropoda; class Arachnida; order Ixodida; family Ixodidae; genus Dermacentor; species Dermacentor silvarum. The sequence continues at coordinate 140,448,145 of NC_051156.1, forward strand.
CTCTTGATGAATCCCACTCCTATATGGACGCAATGCCAAAGAAATGAATATTCGCGAACGCAAAAAAAAAGCCATCTTTCTATCTTTCACCCGTTCGGTTTCCTCCTTCCCCTGTCATAATTTATCCGAACGCCAGCCCACGGAGACGAAAACAACGCCGGCACTATTTCGAGTATACTAAAGGCGTGCCACGAGTCGATCGTCGAGTCCGTAACCCCGAGCCTCACACACGCGCCCTTCCAAGAGCGTCCAGCAGGGGGACGTCGATTCGTTCGAGCACGCTCCACGCAAGCAAGCCCGGAGTACAGACGTGGCGCTTAGCAGGCGCGCGTGATTTATTTGCACGTATATAAGACAATCCTATAAGCGAGGACAAAAACAAGGAGCTCGGACTCTTTAACGGCGTGTCGCACGCACGAGCCGCATAATTCGATTGAGGCTGCGAGCAATCGAAGTACGTGTGTATAGTACACAAGTCTAGAGAGGGAGAAAAAAAAATCTCTCTGTGTCCGCGATGCCATCGCGAGACGAAGAACATGGACGAAATCAGAGCTGAGCACTTAGTAATAAACGTCACTTAGGCCGGATGGAGAGTCGTATAGCGCAGTGTCTATATACAAAGTCTCCAAATCGAGTTATACGATGAGGGACAGGGGGCGCTGCATACCGGGGAATTGGCCGCCGTCCAACAGTTTGCCTGCTAGCTATTATATATACGAGCGAACACGAAGTGCGTCAAATTGCGAGCGCATATTTGACTCGCTGCGAAACAAAGTAACCTCCTCCTCATCTTCATGCATGCTCCACACTCCCTTTTTCTACCGAAATCGCTTCAACGCTGGGCTGCTTAACACTCAACCGCCGAATGAGATAATATCGAGTCGAACTATATAGGATGGGCGCCAAATTCAAACGAAGGTCTACGCGCAAGCGTTCCTGCAGAAAAACAAGCTGAAAAACAAAAAGGTTTACCGTCAACGAACAAAACAGCTGGTGTCACCGGCTCGCTCTCGACAGCATGATTATCAGGTGTATATGCGCGCATATCGCAGAGACCACTCTGCTTCTTATTCATTTTAATCATGTTTACGTGCTACTGTGTGTGCGATGCATGCACTTATTTCGAAGGTCCCCTGCGGGAAAGCGGCGTTATATGGATCGCATTCTAACATTTAGTTTGGTTCAGGCGCACGAACAAGGATTCACAGATCAGTAAAAGGCCTCTACACATATATTGTTTCCTGCTCAACGACGTTTTTAAAATTTTACCCACAGCGGTAGTCCCGTGGCTATGGCGTTGGGCTGCTGAGCTCGAAGTCGCGGGATCAAATGCCGGCCGCGGCGGCCGCATTTCGATGGTGGCGGAATGCAAAACCTCCCGTGTGCCGTGCATTGGGTGCACGTTAAGGAATTCCAGTGGGTCAAAATTAGCCCCAAGCCCTCCCCCTACGGCGTGCTCCGTAATCAGATCGTCGTTTTGGCACATAAAAAAACCCCCAGAATATCATTCACTTTTATTGCTATTTCATATAATTTTCTTTTTCTCCGGCAATTAAGTCTTCGTGCTCTGGGTCCATGCAGTTGCACTTCGATCAGGTTAAAGAAAACGGGTGGCAAACTAAATCGTCTCAAAACCTGAAGTGCGGTTTGTACTGCAAAGAGGCGGAGGAAGATGGCGCGACGGCGCCTCTCACACTTGGACGAACACTCGAAGTCAGAATTTACCGTGCCAGGGAGCCGCTGGCCGCGAGTACACGCCTCAATCACGTCGTCGCGCATTGCTGCACGCCTCAAGGTCTCAAGTCCGACGCGAAGCAACGAAGCGTGCCAAGTCGCGACGTTCTCATCGCTCGCGGCGCCCAATAAAGGCGTTGCGTGTAATCATACTCGAGGTGCAACCGCGGATTAACCGCGCGACTCCCGTAAGGCAGCAGCACGCAAGTGGCACAAATTAACATTAGGGAAGCGAGCAGAGTTGTTAACGCGGAAAGAAGACCGCGCAGTGCGAATCTGTCTTCGTTGCCGCTGCCGTGACACGCGAGCGCGCTGTTTCTTCGCAGTAATTGCGCTGCACTTTGAAAAACAGACGCCACGGAGGCACAATTTAGGCGCGGAAATGCGAACTCGCGAGCCGACAAGACGGGCTGACACCCACAAAATATCGTGGTCGGTTTACCTGCAGTCAAATGAGGTCGCACCTGCAGAGCCTGCATGCGCGCCACGCACGCACGCACGTCAGAAGCGCCCACTTACTGCCGCATCGCTTATTCCGTGCAGCGCAACAGAGGCTGAAAGCTCGAAAAGGAGTGCCAGACTAGTATTGTACGTTGCGAGCTTTCTACAACGTGAGGAGGGTATTCACGCTTTCAATTAAATACGCAGGTCAAGCTGGTCGCAAAAAAAAAAGAGATAGAAAGAAAAGAAATGAAGAAACAAAACCTACGACAGCGCGCCACTATTTCATCGCATGGTGCGGGAGTATGACTTCCCCCGCTGCGCTATGCAGATCGTTCCGCTTTACTGCCACCGCTGCACGGAACACGAGACTGCCACTGCATGCGAAAGTTCTCTCGACGGTTCGCTGAGTCAGGCTCGTGAGATAGCGGAGGAAGCCCGCGAGACCTGTGCCGCTATTTGCTAAGTGGCCACTAACAGTCCGCGCTCATCGGTTAGGCTGCGGTCCACGGCGCATAAAGGAGGGGGGGGGGGGGGGGGGGGGGGGTCGAATGCCGTCGCCAGCCCGGCAAGCTATCGAGATGGCACCGAGCGTTCCATCAGGGCCGGTTGCAGTCCAGGTTTTGCTTCAGCGTCGCCGTGCTTAACGCGAGCTCGTAAGGTGCGGCTTTCAATTAATTAGTCGAACACAAGCACATATCCCTATGTTCTTGGTATATATGCTAGTAGAGCCGCGGATGCATGGTTCTAAAGTTTCACCACGACAGCTTTGTCGTATCGCGCATGAGTACTCCCGCCTCGCTCAAAGTTAGAGCTTTGAATGAATACCATCAAATCACACATCGACTACTGAGACGCGTAAGAGACTAAAGAAAGATGGCTGTTCCAAGACACTTCGAAAAAAAGGGCACCATGCATGCGAATCATCGCAGTGCATAGTATAACATACACAGTCTGTGGCATACGGCAGTGAGAACTATGCATATACGAATCATCGCAGTGCATACTATATAAAAGCATGCACACACGATCTATAGCATACCGCAGCGACACACTGGCTCGATACGTTCCGCTCATCCACGAGGCGACCCAGACGTTAATCGAGCCTCCACGGCAGTGCACCCACCTATATATTCATGCCGACCGAGGCACGCGAGAACGCGGCGAAATAAAGCATTCGCGCCACGCACTGCATGCCTCGAGCTTCTCTTCACGACGATTCGCGATTTCTCCTTCGCTTTGAATTACACGCCAGAGTCCTCGGAGTGTGTAATCGTGCCTTTCATAAATTAGCGTAGCGCGAAGCGCAGTTGACACTTCCGGTCGTGCCCATTATAGGCGCGCCTCGCAAGGCTAGGACGTCGCGGGGCCAACAGGTACTGTATGTTTCTTCGGTGCACATACATACTATACGCTGCGCGCTCTTATGCGGCTGTGTGGCTCTCTCTCTCTCTCTCTCTCTCTCTCTCTCTTCGAGAAGGCGTCGGGAGCCATGCACTCAAGAGCAGGCAGAACAAAGGGCACACCACGAGGAGACAGCAATCTGCGATGAACAATATACGCCCGGAAGGAAGACGGAAGCATAAACACTGAAGCTGAAAACCGTGCAGTCACGCTCTGGCTTGGCCTCCATACGTTAGACGAAGCGAAAGGCATTCTTTAACATAAGAGAGCAGCTGAGAGGGACTAGAACCCGCTATGGTGTTACTCGTTGAAAATAACGGAGCATTTAACAGCATCAAGGTGCACTAAAAGAAATGTCGCTCCAGATCAGCCGATAGCTCGAGAGCCCAGAGCAGTTCGTCTTCTTCGTCTAGGCGCCCGCGCGCCTCGTTCAAACAACCAAATACCACACGCGTGTAGCATAATCCCCCGGCGGCAGAAGCGACGTCCCGGAGCGTCTAAAGGTCATCACTGGGAGGGTTATACTGCTTCAGTCGTGTAACGTGCACGATATCACTGGACTGGGAAGCAGATGGGGCGTCAAGGGCGATCTCGTAGGTGACGGGAGTCACGGCACGAATCACTCGGTAGGGGCCTGTGTAACGAGACAGCAGTTTTTCTGACAGGCCGACCTGACGCGACGGAGACCATAGGAGCACCAAAGAACAAGGTGGGAAGTGCAGGTCGCGGTGTCGCTGGTCGTACAAACGCCGTTGACTCTCTTGGGAGTGCAGAAGGCGGCCACGGGCAATTTCCCATGCGTGGGCAGCACGGGCGACGGCGTCAAGTGCATATTCACTGGTGGGTGCTGCGTGAACAGGGAGGCTTGTGTCGAGGGGCAGTGCTGGTTCTCGGCCGAACAGAAGGAAAAATGGCGAATAACCGGCTGTGTCGTGGCGCGAGGAATTATACGCAAAGGTGACAAACGGTAGAGCGAGGTCCCAGTCAGTGTGGTCGGAAGACACATACTTCGCGAGCATGTCTGTGAGAGTGCGATTAAGACGCTCCGTGAGGACATTCGTTTGCGGATGGTATGACGTGGATAGCTTGTGCCTCGTGGCACAGGACTGCAGGATGTCCGCGATAACTTTCGACAGGAATGTCCGGCCACGGTCTGTGAGAAGTTGTCGCGGAGCTCCATGTATACAAATCACGTCGCGTAGAAGAAAATCGGCCACATCTGTGGCGCAGCTTGTAGGGAGCGCTCGGGTGATGGCGTAGCGCGTGGCGTAATCTGTGGCCACAGCGATCCACCTGTTCCCAGAGGTAGAAAGAGGAAAAGGACCAAGTAAATCCAAACCAACCCGAGAGAATGGTTCCGCGGGAATGTCAATTGGTTGAAGGTACCCAGCAGGGAGCGTGGACGGTGTCTTGCGTCGCTGGCATTTCTCACACGCAGCTACGTATCTTCGAACGGAGCGAGCAAGCCCTGGCCAAAAGAAGCGTCGGCGAATCCGGTCGCAGGTACGTGACACACCGAGGTGACCGGCAGTGGGGAGGTCGTGAAGCTCGTGGAGAACAGCCGAGCGAAGGTGTTTAGGGATCACAAGGAGTAATGCTGGGCCGTCGGGGTGAACGTTGTGGCGGTAGAGTACGCCATCTTGAAGTGTGAATAAGCGAAGGGAGCTGTCGGCAAGTGACGATTCCAGGCGGTCAATGATGACACGCAAGGACGGGTCACGGCGCTGCTCGTCGGCGACATGGACCAGTGGAAAAACAGAGAGAACGCAGGCGTCGGTGTCGGTATCAGACGTAGAGGTCGGGTCGAGAGAGGCAATCTGCGTCCTGGTGTGGCGTCCCGACTTGTACGTCACTGTGTAGGGATATTCTTGTAGTCGGAGAGCCCAACGACCGAGCCGGCCAGTAGGATCCTTGAGCGACGAAAGCCAACACAGCGCATGATGGTCTGTGATGACTGAGAAGGGCTTGCCATATAAATATGGGCGGAACTTTGAAACAGCCCAGACGAGAGCAAGACATTCGCGCTCGGTGATCGAATAGTTGCGCTCTGCAGTTGTCAGGAGCCGGCTAGCGTAGGCGATAACGCGGTCGTGTCCGTGTTGTCGTTGCGCTAAGACTGCGCCGATCCCATAACCACTGGCATCGGTTCGGACCTCTGTAGGTGCGGACGGGTCAAAGTGGGCCAAGATCGGTGGATTGGTCAGAATAGTGATAAGGCGTGAAAATGCGGCAGCCTGAGGGGAACCCCACGTAAAAGGCACGTCTTTCTTCAGAAGTTCAGTGAGTGGTCGAGCGATTGCTGCGAAATCTTTCACAAACCGTCTGAAATAAGAGCAGAGCCCCACAAAACTCCGGACGTCTTTGACAGACTGAGGTACAGGAAAAGCTGTTACTGCTCGAACCTTCGCCGGGTAGGGTTGTACTCCGGAAGCATCGACGAGATGGCCGAGCACTGTAATCTGTCGGCGCCCGAAGTGGCACTTCGATGAGTTTAATTGGAGCCCAGCCTTGCCGAAGACGTCAAGTATAGCTGCGACGCGCTCAAGGTGCGTCTCAAACGTAGGAGAAAACACGAGGACGTCGTCGAGGTAACAAAGGCAAGTTGACCATTTGAAACCTTGAAGCAGAGAGTCCATCATCCGTTCGAACGTGGCGGGGGCATTGCATAAACCAAACGGCATAACCTTAAATTGGTAGAGGCCATCTGGAGTGACGAAAGCGGTCTTTTCTTGGTCTTGCTCATCGACGGAAATCTGCCAATAACCAGATCGAAGGTCAATGGACGAAAAGTATTTGGCACCGTGAAGACAATCAAGAGCGTCGTCAATTCGTGGTAACGGGTAAACGTCCTTTTTAGTGATTCGGTTTAGGTGGCGGTAATCAACACAGAAACGCCACGTGCCATCTTTCTTCTTGACGAGCACCACCGGCGACGCCCAAGGGCTCGACGAGGGCTCAACAATGCCTTTGGCGAGCATCTTGTTGACTTCCTGCTGAATAACTTGCCGCTCTGCCGTGGACACGCGATACGGTCGCTGCAATTTCTCCTTTCTTTGATATTCATTTTTTATCCCTCGTGTACTGGAAAACGGCATTCTATCGTCCATCGTGTATCTTCCCCGCGATGCACTGATCGTTCCAGAAGTGAGGAAACGGTGTCCACGCTTCGAGACAGACGAGACACTCAGCGCGCATAATTCTCCACGCTACAAAGAGAAACCCAAAAGAACACTCGAGTATATTGCGTCATTTCTCATGCTAAAAATCTCTAAGACAGCTCTCTCTCTCTCTCTCTCTCTCGTGGTCCAAACTCGCCCAATTCAACTACGATGATGACCAACAGAGCCGTCACTTGCTAGAAAAAAATGGCCACGACGAAACGAGCTATGTCGATCGTTTCTGCACTGCATTTTCGGGCGTGCCTCTAATGCTTAATGCATTCGAATCAATTTGCTGTGCGTTAAACAAATATTTAAAAAAAATGACACATTGTACTCCACGTTGCTCCTACATGACTCGTACTGGCGGAGCCAATCTTCATATATATGCACGAAAAAAATTAAATGAAATTACACGTAACGGCCACGACTGAAGAAGGTTCCCTGCTTTTTGTCTGCCTTCGCTCCCTCTCCAGCGCGCGAAGACATGAGCCCAGCGCAGACACATAAACGCCCCCTGAACACAACAACGCGAAACTGCCACCCGCAGTTGCAACATTCACGGGCACTGCTCCAAGGCGTTTGGAGCCTATGCCGGAGTCAGTACACTAATTCATGTTGCACAACACCAATTCTACCCTACGATCCTTCTATCGACGTTGCCTGTATCGGCTCAGCCAAATGAATCAATTAACACCGACATTAGCTCTTTTCCCGTCACTGTGAACAGCAGAACATGTGCACGACTATACAGGAACAGCATTATCTAGTTTATGAAAGGCCTTCTAAGGCTCCTTGCGCTCTACAGACATATTTCGGGAAACGATCGCTCGCAAATCGCGGCCACCTACTTCGAACAAATATCGAACACCCTCAAGCTATATAGCCGCACGCGATGTTCGGAGGTCGAGCTCGAAGCTTTGCGTGACGGGAGCGTGGCCGACATGACGCGAGAACGGTGCACGCAATATACTGAAAAAAAGTCGCAGTTTCGCCCGAAAGGCGAAGCATCAATTGCGATAGCAAATTAAGCAGAGAGCTATGCGGAGTAGGGATAGTAGTTTTATCGGCTGCATAAACTTGGACACATTCGCTTACTAACTGAATTAACAAGCGTGGTGTCAGCGCGCACAAGCAAACATGAATAGATCACACTGAATGACCGCAGACAACGACTGTCAAAACGCTGCGCAGCCGCCGCATCGGGCGAAGGTTCGCGCGTTCTATCGCTTCAACGAAAACTGAGCGGCGAATGCACAGCGCATACAAAGGTCAGAGCCGTGTGGAGATAAGAGACGGTGCTGGCGACCGCCACCGCCGGGCAAAGTGCAGAGGAGTTGTGCAGAGGAGTTGTTGGCAGAGGAGAAGCTGCCCCCCCCCCTCCTTCCCGCGCTGCCTTCCCGCTTTCTTGCTTTCGCATGGGAGATTGAGTGGGAAGTTCCCCTTACGCCCGGTTGCAAAATACGCCTTTATGACTGAGCACAGCGTCGCCCCGCCTCCCTCCCTCCCTCCCTCCCTCCCATACCCCCCCTCCCCCCCACGGCCTTTCGCGCGACGGTCGCGTTTGCTTTCCGCCGTGCGTTCGCTCTCCGTGATAGCGCGCGGGGAAGTTCGCCCTCCGTGATAGCGCGTTTCCCCCGCGCGCTTTCGCTCGCGCATACGGCGCGCGGCGACGGTTTTATCGCCCTTGGAATCTATACGGAACCTCACGGCGACGGCGACGCCGACGGCAGAAATCCGGTTGAAGTGTCCATATAATTGATCTCGCAATAAAAAGGAGAGGTCGGTGTTCTCGCCTCATCCGAGCCCGTGCTTCGCAAAAGTAAAGCTCCACAAAAACGGGACAGGTAATTTTTCTCCTCCCACACTTCCGTGCCGGAGTCGTAGTATACATATAGTCGCATATTTAACTCTCCTTGGCTATAACCACGCATAATAACGTTCCCTTTTGTGAGTGCGAGCTTGTTGTTCACTCATACCTGACAATATGTAGTTAACTTTAAATTTTGTAAAAATGCCGCAGGCAGGACGAAGGAGAGAAAGGGGTGAGGCGGGGGTTGGGGCGGGGGGGGGGGGGGGGGGGATGGGATAGCAAGCATTCCTGCATGTTGAACGTCAGCCCGCAAACATTTCGTGAGATAAATCACGTTATTAACGAGACGCACCCTCAGACGCAGACGCCAGTGACAGTAAACTTAGAAGAGCAGACTGACCGACAACACACTGTTTTTTTTCAATGAACCACAACAAGAGGGTGAACCGAGAGACCCGATTTATTTATTTACCTTTACAGCCATATAAGGCCAACAAGTTATGAAGCCAAGGAATGCACAGGGAAAATTATTTGTTGGTCTAATTGAAATGTAGGAATGATAAGGTCAAGGGAACTAAATGAAAGCGGACATAAAAAACAATTCACCTTATGATTTCTACATCTCAGTTAAAGCAACAAATAATTTGCCCTCGGCATTCACTGACTTCAGTATCTGTTGTTTTTATATGGGCGCGACTTTTTCGGCGACATAGCTGTTTCCCATTCGATCTGAATAAACGTGTTCGAAGCAGTTACCCCTCTGGGATATTACGTCTTGCGCTGCCACGAGAGGGCGCCACCGGTATCATCACAATTTCACTGTGTATAAATTATTTTTTTTTTTTTCAATTTGCACGGTCCAACCTTTCGACACTTTCACGGGCAGTATTATTGTTTCTCGCAAAGCTTGACGCAACAATCGTAAAATCGCAGAACGAGCCTAAAGGTGATCGAACAATGCTTCTTCGATAGAGAAAACGTTAAAGAACGAGTTAAATTTAGCTGATAGAGCCAACAAAATGTGTCGCTGTTGCCTCCTCACGACAAACGGAGCGCGCGTGGCGGCGGTGCAAGAGATCGAACATTACGGAAAGTGAAATAAAGACCATAAACAGACAAGGAAAGAAAGAAATCACGCGCAAGAACAGACATCCTGGTCTGGCCGGCTAAGCAAAGATGAAATCGAAGACGTCGCCCTCTGTCGTGTGCACTGTGAAACACTTAAGAGGCGTAAGTAGCGTCCGCTAGGTGTTATTGGCAGTAATCTAACTGTCGCACGCAAGCGCTTCCTTGGAGCACCAAAACGCGTGTTCTTCAAACAATACGACGGCAGTCTTTGTCCACAGGCGCTAAACATGCAGGAACACGTTGGAAACGTGAAAAAAATATTAAGAAAGTACAGCAACCAAGGTATGTAGTAACTCTGCAGAGAGAGCCTTCGGCGAGCCAACGACGCCCCAACGTACGCCAGGCGAGGAGCACACAATAAATAACACAGCGTAGCGGAAACAACGCATATCCCATGCGCGGTGACAAAAGGCGTCCCGGTCCGCCTACACGCGGAAAACGGAGATGCATGAGTTCAATTTGCATACTGCTGCAAACAGAGCACGCGATGCGCAGGCGACTGCAAGGGGCTTGGCGATATTATGCAAACGCCGGCGGTTGAGCGAGACGCTGCTGGCAATGCGGTCGCCGCGGAAGTCGCACGCCTCATATATACATATACATTTAAGTGCGTTCGAAGCGAATCTACGGGAAGCGGAACATCGACGCGGTTGCAACACGCTCGGTTACATAACGAAACGCGGAAAACAAAGAGCGATTACGGAGAGACTTCGGCTCGCGGCGCCACAACGTGACGCATGGCGTGAGTTGGGTTGATGTCGACACCTTCAATGCCCGACGCCATTAAATTAAGTACTAGCATGACTTTACTTGTCGCTCGTGTGCGTTAAACGAAGGTCCGAGCCATCTAAACCATAAAAGCAAATAGTGACTAGCGTCCAAAGCACTCTAAACGGTTTACTTTCACATTGCTCATACGAACCAGGGGCCACATTCACAGACACCTTCACGTTCGAAAGTGCTCTTTGCCGCGCACTGGCGGGGCGCCATCGCTATAATGATACGCCCAACATTGCCATTGACTGGCTGTTCTTACGAACGGTTCTTAAGTAAGAGCATTTCTGTGAACACGGACCCAGTTTCGGTTTCGGTACCCAGTAGACGGATGCATCATGACGTCATCTTACACGGGGTCACTCCGTTCCTGCGATCGCTGCGGCAGCCGCGTGCGAGCGCCGCCAGGATAAACAGAACGAAAGGCGAAGTATAAACGTCGGGAAATAATGCGGACCAAGCACTTCGGCCTCTGGGGTGAGCGTGCCTGCCTCATACGCCGTCGTTCCTCTAGTTCAAAATAATTTTTTTTTTTTCATAACGTAGCCCCAGACTTGCTAAGAGCACTGGGCTGGTATTCACGGAAAAGCTCTTAGAATTGTTTGCCTTCGCTACATTAGTGCAGCGTAGGCAAGCTGGCAAATTGAAAAAAATAGCGCTTACACGAACGAAAAGCTTCGTGTATTCGAGCACTGCTTTGCTACCTACAAGGCCAGCTTCCTTCCCTTTCTCGACCTATACGCCAACACTCCCCCAACGCACACAATGCGGCTTCACGGGTACAACTATCCGCGGCTCTCAGCGAGTGGCAGCGGGGATAAAAGGCGAGCCACATGGCACGGAGGGAGACTGACTTAATGATTGACGAAGTCAATAAAGCGCCACACAGTCGCCGGAAAGCCGTAGCTTTCTCCCTATGCCAAACCCTTTGCCGCCTGGCGAGCGTGAAAGGGACCACTCGCACGCTGGACACCGAGGGGCTTTTAGGCCACGAGCAGCGCCCGAGGAACTATGCGCGAGGCACAACAACGTCGGTAGGCGAGGACAAAGTGAGCCGCACGGCACGACGTAAAGGCAGCCCCTGCACGGCCTCGGGAGAGCAAAGCATTGCACTCCGTTTTACGACCCGGAGGACACGTACATTAGAGTGTTTTAGCTTGTCTGCATATACAGGGTGTCCCAACTATCATGCACCAAGGTTTAAAAATATGCAAGCGCCACGCAGCAGGACAGAACCAAGGTAATGTTGTTTGCCGTCGCATGGAGATGCTCAGATTATCTTATGAATTCCGCCTAATTAGATAATTACTCTTAATTAATTAATCGACTTTCCAAATATTATAGTTAGATGAATAATGTGTCAGTGAGAAAATTGTAGGGCAACATGAGAAAATCCCGATACCTGCTATACATAAAAGAGTTTTTCCGAGCGTGAAAGAAGCCCGCGAATACACGCAAAACTGCCGCGCGACTGGCCGCTCGAGGCAGTTTGCGTGTATTCGCGGGCATCTTTCACACTTGGAAAAACACTTTTATGTAGCACGTACACGTATTGAGCAACAGAAAGCTTTATCGGGAGTTTCTCATGTCGACGCTACAATCTTCTCATTGACACTTTTCGTCTAACTATAATAATTGAGAAGTTGATTAATTAATTAAGACTAATTATCAAATTATGCGGAATGCAAAAAATAATCTGAGTATCTCCAAGCGACGGCAAGCAACATTACCTTAGTTCTGTCCAGGTACTTGGCATTTGCATATTTTTAAAGTTTGGATAAAGTAAAGTGAAACACCTTGTATATATATATATATATATATATATATATATATATATATATATATATATATTATTTTTTTCACGTGTGACGCATTATTTCTCTGTCACGAGTGCGAGCAGTGGGAGACGTCCCTCTAGCCTTCGTAACGCACGTTTGCTATGCATGAAACAGAGTGTACAGCCAAATGTACTCGCCATCTTTCGACAACCACTTGAGTGGAAGAAAACACATTCTTCCGGCACAACGGCAACGGCGCGAAACGTCTCCCGAATAGGTAGCCGTACACAGACAGTGCATCGCTGCAGAAGCTGACAGTGGCATCAGTCGAGACGGAGACCCGCTTTTATCCAGCAGTTCCGACGTTTTCGAAAACCGGCTCGTTATTGGACAGCGTACGTCTCGGCTGTGCATATCGTTGGTATGTCACGATTAGCATGCTAAATTGAAGTCATCCAATTTAGAAACCAACTGCAGCTTTAACATGGCACTGCACGGTACTATAGCGACCCTGCAGAGGATACAGCACACGCGCACCGACCAATGCATATAAGGACATTGGCAACGCCGTCTTTAGTCCGGCAAAACCTACTGCTACAACAACCTCTCTTTTATTTTTCTCTATTTTTCCTTAATTTTTTTTTTTCGCGGAAGACGGTGGGAGGAGGGTTTGGAGGTCGATTGTCCGAATGGAGATTTTCGTCCGCTGCTACTGGCGCGCACTTACACTGTCATATCGAACCAACCGTCCGAATCAGATGGACAATTTATAGTCGTACGGAGACTAAACAGCTCCATAGGCGTATACAGGGAATAGAATCGCAGATTTATAGGGACAATCCACCCGCGTATGCGCGCGGGGACAGCGTCGCGTGGAATTCACGCGGATGAGACGATGCGCGGAGGGATACTTTCTAGAACGCTTGCGCCGTAGGAAGTCTATGGAGCATATGGAGGAACGAAAATAAAATCCAGGAGAGGCAACAACAATCCCAGATGCATTGCCCAAAAAAAGTTAGGCTTCGCTGTTTATGGAGCAAAAAGCAACGGTTGCTAAGGACGCTGGTTCATCGAATTGCCTCTATATGTATACCGCTCGCCTGACGGGCTGCGAGGTTCCGGATCGCTGACGGCGCACGTTTAAGTCTATAAACCCGAAACAGACTACACACACACAACTACGTACGTACTGCCGTGTCAAACAAGAGCAAGAACAGGGCCTCTCCTAAGTGCTGCAATTCTTTCGTTCTTTGTTGTCCCTTCCGCATGACGAAGCGTCTTCGATGAAAGACGCCGATCTCTTCGACATCGGCTCTTGAAAGCACCGATCACGCCACCGGAAAAACAGCGAGGTAAAGAGACCACATGTTGCAGCGATTCTGCGATCGTAAGAAGGTCGGCCTAATGTTATGAAATTAATAGTTGGAAAAATTTACTTAAGACGAACCTTGATTACCAACAGACATACAGAGGTCACCGTCAACCCGACGGTATACAATACCAGTCTGCCAGAGTCACTTGTATAAGAGAGAATTAGCGCTTGACCTCTAGAATACAGGTGTTTCAAATATAATACGTCTGCCGAACAACACACACACACTTGTGTTTCACGCAACACTTATTCATCGCAACTAAAAACAAACTGCCAACCGATCTGCGTTGCTTTTCAATATTTCCGCCACGCATTCAATTATTAGTGACGCAATGCAATACGCGCATTGTCTGCCACATCTCTTTCGCAACAGTCGAACGGTCGCCGTCTTTTTTGAATTGTTGAGTGCTGCTTAAAGCACTTCTGATCTTTGAAATGGTTTGCTCGAACAGGCGGCCATTGTTTGCATAATAAATCGAAATACATAATCGAGCGATTAGACGAATTTAACTAATCACGTTTCAAACGAATTACACTATATGGCACATCGATATTTACAAATAGCAAACCCGTGAGTTTGTATGGCGTATCCGTTTAGAACTAATTCTCAAGATGAAACCGTTTCCGAGATATGCGCGGTTAAATTGGCGGTAAAAATGCACTATTGTCTAACTTGCTTTTTTTAACAGCACAGGCTTCATGCACTGAAGCAGAAAAAGTAAGTGGAACTCCAATGCATTTTGTCGCCCACTTCGGGAATGAATATGCCGAAACTGGTGTCATTCTGAGAATCCGTTCCAAGTGGATACGCGCTTCGCCAACTCACCGGATAAAATTCCTAAATCGCAATATATCCCGAAAAGCAATTAGTTACAAACTTAATTATTGATAATCTATTAAGTAGTCTATTAGGCATTTACATTTCTCGTGAAAGTAGTACCTGCCTCTTCGAGTAATTCAGCTCAAATGACTAGAGCTAAGCTATCTGCCACAATAGGACTTTTTAAAATTCCCTATAAAGAAGAATAAAAAGAAAACGGTATTAGTGCCACACGTAGCTTATAGCGACGTCGATGCGGCTGAGCCATGTTCTCGGGCTCCTCGACTTCTTCGGTCGTCCCATCAGGTCACAACCTCTCTCCCTTTCCACACAAAGGACAGCTGAGAAAGGGAGAGAAACGGCGAAAGTGCTGTGACGACAGACAGACACGAAGATGGACATAGTGCAGCACGGACAGGAGCGCGAAAACGGCAGACATACACAGACGGGAGCAAGGTGTAGGAAGAGTGGGCGCAAGGAACAGAGGGGGCAACAACGGAGGGAATCCCGCGGCGGCCACGCCCGAGTCAGGACCCCGCCGAGCGGACGCGGGCTCAACAAGCAGATCGATGGCGAAAGCGCGGGGTGGGCAAGCAGATGTTGGGGGAATGGAGGAGAGAGTCAAGAGAGAGGAGGAACAGGAAAGGATGACGCAAGCTGGTTCGCCTTCGCGGCAAGGCGCGCAGGTGACGAGGGGAAGCCGCCCCTCTTGGCAAGCGCTTGTACTTTTTTTTTTTTTTTGTTTGCTGTAATTAAGCGATGAATGAAGCTTTTCGACTGGTTATGGGGTTTTACGTGCCAAAAGCACGATCTGATTATGAGGCAGGCCGTAGTGGAGGACTCCGGAATAATTTGGATCACCTGGGGTTCTTTAACGTGCACCTAAATCTAAGTGCACGGACGTTTTAGCCTTTTGCCCCCATCGAAACGCGGCCACCGTGGCCGGGATTTGATCCCGCGACCTCGTGCTTAACATCCCAACACCATAGCCACTGAGCAACCACGGCGGGTCGTTTCGACAGTTGTCGGCCGCACAGTGAGCACTGGCATTCATCCGCTTCAACAACGGAATCGTAACAGATAGAGCGGGAACAAAAAGTCCCTCCTACATCTTTCCAAGCCCATGCGCTGGTGACGTCCTCACGAAGTGCACCACGCACTGCCTTCACAAATCATAGCCATCAGAGACGCCGTCTGAGCGATACACGAACGTTTGTCACGCCGAAGAGCAAGAAGAAACTTGTGTGAAGCGAAGCTTCGTGAAGTGCTTATTTCGCGCAGCCGTGCGTCAGCGTAATGGAGCAAAACGAAAAAAAAAAAGAAAAAAAGCGACACGGCCCAGAGGAAGCGAGACTTACAAGCGCTAATTTTCAACACACGTTGATTTTAATGAGGACAGGAAATAAATTAGACGCACGATTTCACGGGAAGTGCGCCTGTCCAGCGCCTCCTCTATATGCCTGGCCTGTCAGACAGCCCGTGCCATCAAAATGCCACAATTAAAACGTGCACAAATCAAAGGATGACCTTTTTGCTACTTATTCATTGCCGCATGTGCGGATGTCAGCCGTAGTTTCAGAAAGCTGACGTAATATGCAAGAATCTAGACAGGCCAGTAAGAAAGATGATTGAGGCCGGAATGACTGACAGGCTGGGTATACGATGCGTCATGCTCGCCGTCTGTTGGGTTATCGGGAAAATCAAAATGCGTTCTTTCGGGCCAATTTTAGACAGTCTCTTAATGTCACGGCCGTGTGACATGCGCACATCCTGCGAAACCGTGCGTACATATTTCATGTCAGTTGTCTCACATAAACGTGAGCTGAAAGTCGGCGCTTTCGTGTCTCGCTTCCTCTGTCCGTGTTGTCGTTTTCGCATCGTGCAGCATCCGCTGATTCGTGCTCTCATGTCGCAACGAATGAAGCGGAGGAAGAAAAACCAGAAAAATATTTCGCTTTTAACGAATGACTCAGTAGGCAAACCGGTGATCATTAAAAGCGAATTAACTAACAGACGGTCAGACTACACAAATGTAACAACTGTCAATAAATTCATCGCTGATAAGTACGATCGAGTCGAACTGGCTATAGCCAGTTGACCAGGGGAATGGTAAGCTTGGCCACGGCCGCGCTGGCACGCAAGCACCATTGACAGTATAGTGATGTCGTTATTTATTAAGAGTTAGAGACGTCGCTTGACTCCTACTAGACAACTTCATCATAATAATAATAATAATAATAATAATAATAATAATAATAATAATAATAATAATAATAATAATAATAATAATAACAAATAAATAAACCTCAACGTACCGCATGGCAGCTGAGATGTCTCGTGGCCATTTTACTAGCCTGACGCTCCGCGCATTTATATACACTGCACAGCCTGCGCGCGAAGTTTCCCACCGGACTTTGTATGCAAACAACCGTGCGCTGAATGTGCATCCTCCCAAAAGATCGACAATTTTCGCCCCGATAAGAACGTGACAAATGAGCGATAAACAGGGCGTCATCTGTAGAAAATGGGACAACGAAAAGTAAAGGAAAATACATACTCGCCACCGTTGCAACCTATACAGGCGAGACGTCGCAAACAAGAAGATACCGTCTGCGCTCGTGCGTCCTTTTCCTACAAATCCACTGCGCTTTATCATGAATTAACACTTAATTAAAAAGATACGACAAGAAGTGCTACTGATTTATCATTTGGCGGTTCGTCTCTTCTTAAGTTTCATATCGAAATAAAATGACGAACACAGGCGCGCACCGCGCAAATAAAAACAAAAAGAACTTCGCACTGTCGGCGATCGTCAAAAATATAATATGTGAAAGGCAAAACCGATAAAAATAATCAAAACTCGGTAAGTCAGATATACTGCCCCTGAGAAAAAGCATAGAGGACCAGGCATACCGCGATAAAGCCTATTTTCTTCTCTGCCCGTGAATGCAACCATAAATTGAAGACTGCAGTCTAAACTTGACAATGTGAACTTTGAATGAATGAATTCTGGAGATTTAGATGCCAAAATCACGATTTGATTATGAGGCGCATGCCGTAGTGAGGGACTCCGGATAAATTTTAGACCAATTGGGGTTCCGTAACGTGTCCCCAAATACACTGAACACGGGCGTTTTTGCATATCGCCCCCATCGAAACGCGGCCGCCGCGGCCGGGATTCGATCCCGCGACCTCGTGCTTAGCAGCGCAACACCATATCCGCTAAGCCACCGCGGCTGGTAATGCGAACTTCCCAGTGCGGTCGTCAATTTCCGTTTGCGCGTACAAATTCCGAAGAAATTAACTTTTTTTTTTCTTCGGCAAGCCTGTGGTCCGTATACCTTTGCTGGCGGGTGCACATGTACAGCTACCACGCGTATAGTACCGACAAACACACACGCTCGAGCTGCACACAAAAGAGACAAAAGTACGAGCACTCCGAGAAACAGGGAATCACCCCACGCGTTTAGATCAACGCAACGCGGCAGTCGGCGCACAACGGACATCCGCTGAGAGAGAGAGGCCTAACAAGATGCACGCCCACACAGTTAAGAACAAAAATAACACCAATAAAGGCGGGAGACACACACACACGGGGCGTTTAAACGGTCGTAAAGCAACTGGTAGTAGGAGGAAGACGCCGCCGTTTACGTGTCTGCTTTTCGTTTTTCTTACGCTGCGCGTCGCGAGGGGAACATGACGGGCACCCCGAGAGTGTGTATATAAAAACCCAGCGGAGACGAGGGGACACTCGAGGGTAACGGGGTAGAAGAAAAGAAAGAACCAGACTCGGAAAAAGAACACAAATCATGCAGGGAAGAAGAAGAAGAAGCGGCGTCTTTCGCAGCTACGGCGGTACTTCATCAGGGGCTCGCGGTCTCCCTTCTCTGTTCGTGGCACCTAGCTCCTCATCCGCGTTTCTCTTAGGCGCAGTGGGCCAACGAGCCATTCAGAAACCCGGGCTTGGTTTTTCAGAGGAAAGGAAGAATAATGGTGAAAAAGTATTTAAAAAAAAAGAAAAGGTCGAGGCTCTGTGATGTGGAACTCTCTCTCTCTCTCTCGTTTCTTGCAAGGAGCATTCTTGCGTGCGACCTCCGCGAGGGAGAAACCACGTGGAGGTCTGCGAAGAAACAAGAATGCGCCGCCAATTTCTTTCCGTCGTAAATAAAGGGGGAAGAACGAGGGAACGCACAAAGGGCGGCTGTACGCGTATACCCCTCGACAGTTACCGTTTGTCCTCATCGTCGTTCTTGGCAGAGTTAAGTACACAAACAGCGGACATGCAGCTATATCCGCAAGGAAACAAAGATATATACGCCGAGGCTAAGACAGTATAGTTGTACGTACACGTTTGCATCAACCCGATAAAGCCGGGGTCTATAGTCGGCTTGTCGAGGTGAAAACTGGATCGTAAAACGTTAGCGTGTCAGGGCGACCATGCGTCTATGGGTTGACACGCCCGACCCGCTTGGCAAGACGCACGTAAAAGCGGTCGGGTCGCGCTGGGTCGGCTTCACTTCAGACTCGGCCCACTCGAGTATAGTTGACGTAAACGAAGCTAGTATAGTGCCAAGGTAGTAACACCGAAAACAATAACTGCATCATTGAGGGTGCAAAGGCACAACGCAGTTCCAGGTGCAAGCGCGCTAAAATGTGAAGTCTGTATGAGAAGCGAGGCGTAGTATACTTTGCACGACAAGTCGTTAATCCATTCGGGTAATTAGCGCTGCTCGAATGTGCTACACAAACGCTGTTAAAAGCTTTTAAAATGACGAGAACCAACGGGGATAAGATACAATGATACAATGAAGATCGCAAGAGGAAATACAACCAACGTTTGCGCATGCGTGGCACCACCTATATATATATATATATATATATATATATATATATATATATATATATAGGTTTACGCTATTCTTGCCCTTCTCTCCATAAAACTAACGATCTCGCGCTTAGCACTCAGCAACACTCGGATCTAGACTGACAACGTCATTCAGGGTTTAATGACTGCGCACTGACACATGATAGCGCAAGCATAAGTCTGAAGCGCCATTGCGACATAATGCAGCCACGTGCATCGTGTCATGAATCTCGCGTAATGTATCGTATATACATGCCATGCGTGCTCGCGAAATGATGATAAGCGATCAAATTGCCTATATAGAGGAAGGCACGGGTAAAAGTAAAAAAAAAAAAAACAAGCACACCCGATATCTGGCGAGGTTTTGTCGATAGCAGGTGAGGTGGTACTCTCAGAAACGACTTCCGATATATTATACCAAACATACTGATGGTCTGGCTCTCTGTCGTTCACTA
Source organism: Dermacentor silvarum (assembly GCF_013339745.2). NCBI lineage: Eukaryota > Metazoa > Arthropoda > Arachnida > Ixodida > Ixodidae > Dermacentor > Dermacentor silvarum. The sequence goes on from NC_051156.1 coordinate 140,467,886, forward strand.
CACGGTACCGCCACGGGGTACAATTTTTTTTTTTTTTACGGAATCGCTCTTCCCAAACCGAAAGCATATATGTTGTTTCTTGGCTATATGTACTAATAAACGCAAGCCGTCGACGCGACACATACGCAAGTGCGACAACAAAGGGCGTTAAAGCGCCACTAATCGCTGATTCTTGGAAGAGAAAGAAATTGTGATGAGGTGTCCAAGGGCGAAATGGCGAACGGGATCGTACATTATAAAATAATTTACACCCTTAGAAGTGAATAAGGGTCTAAATCAATCTGTAACTCACACCCTTCACACCCAAAAAAGTCACAGGCCTGCGCGGCACACGCAGCACAGTCACAGCGTAAGCTGGTGGAGCGGCTCGAGTAGCTCCAATTTCGGCACCACGTACAACAGGGTCTTCGCGGCAAAGTCTCTTCGCCTTCGTTTTGACGAGAACGATCTGAACTGTCCGCCCGGCGTCGACGGAGAGCTGCGGCTTGTAATGCTCTCTGCAGAGCAGTCTGCTGAGCCCGATCAAGCCTTACAACTGCAACTTACATGCGTTTGCAGGTACCTTAACTAGATGGCGCCACCATACTGGCGGAGGCTCGGGCAGCTCCGGATCGCGTTGATTGCGCGCCTCGTCTGAATCGCATCTCGTCGTCTGCGCCTGCGCACGCTGCGTTTGCAGGCGCCTTACCTAGATGGCGCCACCATACTGGCGGAGGCTCGGATCGTCTGCGCCTGCGCGCCTGCCTAGGGAGCGTTTATAGGGCATTTTTAAGCTGCCCGATAGCAAGCGCTTGCGTGGCTCAGATGATAGAGTATCGGACTCAATCCCGCTAGTAAGCGGGTACTTTTTTCGCATTTCCGGCGATAGCGCTTACGGTCCCCAATGGCGGCGGACACCATCGCGAACCGAGACGGCTATTGGAATGAGCCCATAACAGCTTACGCTGTAAAAGAGTGTAAATGTGTGAGTTATATATGGACACGTTTACACCTTTATTCACTTTTAAGGGTAAAATTATTTACAGTGATACGCGCCGTGGTGGCTATAGCAGTTCTGCTGCTGACCACGAGGTCGAGGGCTTCGATTCCCGACAGCGGCGGCCGGAAGGAAAAGCAAAAAATAATAATAATAACGCTCGTGCACTTAGATTTAGGCGCACGTTAAAGAACCCCAAAGTTGGTTAACATTATTGGAGTGTTCATCTATACGGCGCCCCTGTCATGACCCACTGTGCCGTTTTGGGACGTTGTACTATATGTCCCACAATTTAGAGAACGAGATCGCTGTTAGCCACACAGATGTCTCACAGGAAATGCTCGCGACATCTTACACGTCACTGTTTCAGGAGACATTTGGTTATCACTGCCTGCCAGTTCCCAAACAGACAGTGCGCTGGAGAGAAAACTATAGGAGAAGCCACGTCCCACTGCCCACGGCCATGTGCCACTCGGTGCTTTAGCACGAGCGATACAAGGCAGCTGGTGCTTGAATACTGTGACGAGCCAGATATGGCAGCAAGCATCGCTTGTCTCAAAACGTTCTGTTATACAGAAGGTCGGCGTAGCACTTTCCAGCAGTGAGCGGAAAGTGCTGGAATGTTTCGCCGCTCTGCAAGAGCTGAGCGGCGAAACGCTAGCAATGATAATTATGACTGGATACCAGAGTCCAATTAATTAAGCTGCTGCAAACCATAGCTCGCAACGTCTCTAATGAAGAACTTCCGGCAATGATCAGCACAGGCTAGGATAAAACGCATACGGACCCGCCTCACTCCTCGTATACGTAGTAGGGTCCGTGAGGAAGTCTCAGATCCAAGCCCTGTCTAGCTGGTTACGTTCCGTACGGCGCTTAAGCTTATTAACGCGACAGCGTTAAGGGCCCCGTGTCTCAGAAAATCTGGCGTAGGTGTCGGCGTCCGTGGCGGAGACAATCATCCCGAACCACCCCGACCGCACAGGCCCTCCATGTGGCACACGGTGTTTTCATGTGGCACACGGTGCGAGAAATTGAAACAAAGATTCAATTTCTCGCAGTGAAATCCGTCAGAAAAATGGTACAGTACGACTTCACCACAACCTACAGCCATGGTGGTGTCGGATTGTTTATTTTTTTTAATGTACGAGAAAACATAATTCTGCTACGAGGAAACTCAAACACAAACCCCTTTTTCAGCAATTCTACCATGTATACCAACAGCGGCACGCTCGGGTAGGGGACTTGCGAAAATCATCTCCAGATGGCGCTCGCATCCTCGGATGGTCAAATTGGGACTTAGCCTGCCTAATGCGTTTTGGACACGCGCGCGCGTCGGGGCAATAGCAAACAATAAAATAATTTAAAAAATGTCCTAGGGCCTTCACATTTAAATATGACGACTTATATTGTCTCTGGAAAAATGTCTTCCCAGCAATGCATTTCTGTTTAGAAGTGAAGCCGACTTTAAGGGGATCGGTGTAACTTGGTCTTTGTAAGCTGACTTTCCCACGTTCTGTGTTGCAGTGAAGCCTACTTATAATAAAAATGCGATGCGAACGGGGCCCGATAAGGCTATCGCGTTTCACTCTTAAAGGCGAAGCTTAAGCGTCCTCCAATTTTTTTCTCGCTGCTGCTGTTCGGCGCAACGGACAACGAACTTACGCAAGGTTCGTACAGCGGCGTACGCTTATTTCGGGTACACGTTCAAGTGTAAAGAAATATAAATGTGGTAAGTTTTAGTAAGTGCCCAAGCAAAAAGACACCGCATATCCACGAAGTGAATGATGATGAGTGGGCGAAGCACCGGGGGATCATTCGGGCAAAACGCCGGAAGCGTTAGCCGGAAGCCGGCTTCCGGACCTTCGCGTACATATACTACATACATACATACATACATACATACATACATACATACATACATACATACATACATACATACATACATACATACATACATACATACATACATACATACATACATACATACATACATACATATATACATATATGCACATATGTATATATACTGTACATGTGTACAGTATATACAGCGCTTATATAGCGCTTGTGCACCGCAGCGCCCCTAGCGGTCTCCATGCAAACCAGAGCTACGGACTACGAGGGACAAGGCTCGGCCCTAAGGTGCTTCGCCCCTAAAACTGTCAGGAGGTTCGCTCATTTGAACAGCACGTATGCGCGCAGGGGGTGACAAGTGACCTCCCCTATCTTCCGCCAACAATATGACATGATAGAAGCAGCAACAACCTGCTCCTAAACAGCAAACCGATGCCTTTCGACGGTGCACGCAAGCCCGCCCCCCTCCAGCCTATACGGTCTGTAACTCAAGGATTGTCCACACTTCGAAAGGTAAAATTCACTTATTCTGCGTCCGCACTAGCCAGCACATGAACCGACCACACATACGCATCCAGAAAACGGCAACGCCCTTGGCGTCATCATCATCCATCCACTCGTGACAATGCCTCGTGCAGGCTCCGCTATCGCGGGGGCGGAAATCAACACAGCGCACAAGCCGTGCGCCGTCCACAATCAAAATCCTAGGAACACGTACGACCTACAGCAATACTTTCATTCAGGTCACGTGCGTGTACGTGCCACACTCGAATGGTATATAAGAACGCCCTATGTCAGGTGTTCTTCAGAGAACGGCACCTGACGGAGCGGGAGTGTACAAAAAATACGTGAGTCGCCTTATCAGCGACCTGCGAGCATGCACCGTGCGCGGCTCGGATGAAAAATGGTCACCCGTCATCTCGACTCTCCTTCGCCGTCCCACCGGCCAGCCCGCAAAAGGCAGCGACCGTACTTATCTACAACACTGCTGCAGTGCCTGGGCGCACTCTTATCGCAATTATAAACATCGACAGATACGAATAAATAAACGAGTATATATTCACGCGTAGCGAACGTGACAGGACATGACCCCGCCGCAGAGAGAAGACACCTCCAATACGGGGTGAAAGTTTTGTTGAATTTTCGAAAATCGCCTGTTGCAGATA